>NW_013667518.1:64629-80203 GCF_000517525.1 Limulus polyphemus
TGTGTGTGTGTGTGTGTGTGTGTGTGTGTGTGTGTGTGTGTGTGTGTGTGTGTGTGTGTGTGTGTGTGTGTGTGTGTGTGTGTGTATATATATATACAATGTTACTGTACTAGTTCTTAAAAGAGCAATTACAATGTTAGTCTCTTTCAGGCAATAAGCTGCATCTCAAGCAAATATGTTTTAGTCAGCATTTTTCTACTGCTATTGTCGGATATCCCATTATGGAAGTTAAAAGCATCTAAGCTATTTGATATCAAAATTTGTCAAAATTTTGAAATAACATAATGTTCATCTGAAATTGAAATGAGGTTCCATGTGTTCAAAATTCCAAAGACTGTGCTTACCACAGAAATATCCTCAAAGCCTACTTACTATAACTAATCAAAATGAAGTATTTGTTGTTTCTAATTAGTTACTTATCATATGCTATATATATGCCCAGTTCAAAATAATATTGATGTGGCATACTTTTAGACATATTCTTGGCAAGTTTTCCAAGAAAAGGTAACATGAATGGAAGAAAATTGACAATACATTTTCAAAAGCTAGTTAAAAGTGTTTTATTTCAGTAGCTACTATTGTGTGAACTTGTAATTAGTTGTTTTCTCTTTCTCTCTCAAGAAATATTGAATACCTCCTTCCATGTATTATGATTTAATTATCCCAACTTATGTTTCTCTTTCTAAAGATACAAGATATTATTGATACTTTTTTGTAAGATCATTAAAAAGATATAAACTAGATATGCAGGTTTGTTCTCGACTCCCTGCGACAAGATATGTTAAAAATGCAGTTATACAAGTATAATTAGCACTTAATTACTGTCAAATCTAAGATCTGGAACCTGTTTTGGAGTTTTTGTTGTTTTTTTCTTCTTTTCTTTGTCTGAAGGCAGAAATAGTATAATTCATTTTAAGCTAGCCTTGGCTGAATTTCAAACTGATACTTGACTAATGTAATCAACTACATTACTTTCTCTCAACTGTATCCCAAATAGTATCATCAATAATGCTAAGTTATCTTCTCTCCCCCCCAATCATCTGTTACCTGGGATTCAGTATATTTCTTCACCTTAGAATTTAAGCATGAGTACGTGATAACAATTGAAGCACAGAAGTCGTAATTCAAGTCATATGTGAAGGACTAGTTCCATTTTTTGTTACTTTCAAGTAGTTTTATGATCAACGTATGTTAAGTCTTAATGTGTTAATTATATTAATAATCTTAAAAATTCAAGTATTCACTCATGAACCAAAGATATTTATCATATGAAAAAGCTGTTATATTAAAATTTTGTAATAACATTTAAACTAATTTTTTTTGTTATTTATTAATACTACACAAGTTGTATATTTTCCTGTGCACATCCTCATATGATTTTACAAGAGGATGGGTTGTCTTTATTTCTCTCCCTCACAATTTAGGTTTTCATATTTTTTGTGGATGATAAACACACAAATAACTTGGACACTCTTTAACTTTAGTGATAGTGCAGCTATTTTACTGAAGGTGAATTATTGGTGGGAAATATTCTCAAACAAAAAAATTAATTAACAAGTTTTGATCCAATTAAATGCAGTTAAATGTTGATATATAAATATTCCTAATGCAACTCTTTGATCAAAGAATTATCAAGTACAATCCAATTACAAATTAATTTTAAATGTTCAGCTTGGTTGTTTAAATACTACTTTAACTAATCCTCCATTTACAAATATGCAATTTTTTGTGATATTTTTGACAGAACTAATAAATCTCACCTCTGAGGCACTAGTGGCTGTTGAGTTACTCAGTGGAGCGGATGTTGGGCTGTTTGGACTTGTATCACAGCTTTCAACATTGAGTGCAGGTGATAATGTGTGGATTTGGGGACGAGTACTGCCATGAGCACTGCTGATATACTGTCGCACTTGCCTTCTCTGACTCTGTATAACATGATATTTGGTGGGGTTTTCTAGACGAGTCTGAACCTAAAGGTTAACAAAGCACTAAATGTAATCACAATATATGAAATTAAAATACTCAATTTTCTTAACTGTTAAGGGAGAAATTAAACTCAAAATAATTCTAACACAGAATTTATACTGATACGTATGATTTAACTTTTAATGATAAATATATCAAAATAGATTTATGTAGAAATAAGCAGAGTACAGCCATGGAGTGAAAGAACAAAAATTAGTATATTTTCATGTAGAATTACTTGTACATCTGTTTTTTTACTGTGTAATAACTGCATTTAGAGTCAACTGTTCTGGGTTCACTTAAGCACTTATCTACAAGTTTAACAAATATTTCAGTAATTTACACAAAAATACCCACATTTTTCTGAACATTGTTAGTTACTTCCTATAATATTTATTTAATTAACCCTACATCACCAACATGCTTTTATGCCATTCAATACCACTAGGATCCATATATTGCATCATATTAAGTAATTTTATGTTTTACCCTATTACAAAATTCAGTGTAATTAACTGATCAAAATAATTTGGTCAAAAAAACACGTTTTTAATATAACACACATAACACATACTGTAGGGGACCCCTGTAGAGATTAGTTTAATTACAAATTCATGAGGTATGTTTGGCATACATTAATTGATGTCTGTGATTCATGTTATTAGGGACCATGTAACAAACAAATTCATGAAACTATAAGCAAGTTGGTGCATAAATAGTTAAAAAAAAAGTGCTTTGAAACCCAACAAGATCCATAGTATCTGTAATTCTCGGATTATAACGGGTTTTTTTTCAGCTTCAGGGAACTTTGCAAATGAAGAGAACCTCTTTTAATGGCTGCCATTAAAGATTCTGTGAACACACAGAACACTGTATTCATTAAATAATAAACTAACAGTACTTTATTTAAACAAGCTAAGTTCAACAGTACCTTTATAAGATACTTTTAAGTAATGTTTAGTTTAAAAGCCTAACCTATATAAAAGCCAATGTGTGTCATGTCATGCTTGATCTCTTCAAATAGAAGGAGTCATAAAAATCAAAATGCATTTATCCAGATATAATATTTCAATTACTGTCTGCCCATTACGATTTTAGTGATGGGGGTGCAAAGTGGCTGTGAGGGGCGGGGGGCATGAAACCATACAAGTGTAGCGAGTGTTGGTATAATAAGCTTAAAGTAAAGTCGTAGTGTGGGATCACCTAGCCTAGAGCCAAGTGCATAAAATTTACCATGGAAATAAAAATATTGGTTCAATTCTAAACTTCAATCATTTCTGAATTAAGGTATTTTCTGTTATATCACCAACATTTTTAATAAAAAAACAAACCTCTTTAACCACTGTAGACTATGTTAAGAAATCAACAAATATTTTTCATTTTATACCTTCAGTACATAGACTAACAACAATATTAGATTATACTTTTGTTGCTAAGCAACATGACATAAAAGTCATTGTTGGAACATAGCTTTACCAAAATGCACTGCCTTTTCTATATGTATTAGAAGTTGATAATCTAATTGATTTTTACCAATAATTATTCTATTAATTCATTTTATGAATGATCTTAATTTTGATTGGCTCACAAAGGAAGTTACCGATGTTTTATTACCTCGACTGCACTTTTCTGCCTCTTTGTTGGTCAAGCTTGATTTTGCAAAATGCATTTATTTCAGTTAGCTATGAAATGTGAGGTTAGGGTATACTATAGGGTGGGGGGTGGTTGTACTCCCATCATTTTTGACAAGTTATATGCTAGTAAATAAATAAAGCACAGTCTTCCAACTAGCTTCTTAACAACCAACTGAAAGTAATTGGACAATACAATCTAATTAAAGGAAACTACCTTTGTTATAAATGCATAGTTTTTCTAGGACATTCTAGTTATAATTCTTATTTATAATTAGATAAACTGGTATGTTTTTGATGAAGATTGTAGATTAAATACTAAATAACTTGTTTCTGATGTGTTAAAAAAAATTCAGTTAATGAAATTCCTGACAAAGTTAAAGATGAGATTATGTTTTTCTTTATATTTTCTTTAATACTTTCATTGAAGTTACTGAACCCAAAATATCAAATACATTGTACAACAGTAATGATGATCTTGAAATGCATTTACTGTTAATATAATTTGTCAATTCACTTAATAATATTTCAGAAGACTTCATTTAATAAAATTAATAAAACGCAGTAGTGGGAAGGTATCAAAGTATCTACAGCTTACAACTAATTCATCTCAACATCCTACCAGTACATCAGACAAGGAATATTGGCACAAAACCAGGAGTATACAATTCTGAATATAACTATAATCATTACTTACGTTATCCTCAACTTTACACACACAATACCAAAATACACGTAGAAGAGGTATAAAGTTTAACTCAAAAGAATATATAACCATTAAAAATTTTTAACATTATTATGCCACTCTTTATGGGCAATGTAAGTTGATATCCATAAAGTCCGAGCCTCTTGATATGGGAAAATTGCACTAAGACACATCATATATTTATCTTTCTCTCTCTCTCTCTAACACACATACACACACACATACATACATACATACATACATACAGGGATATAAATACTGAAATAAAATTACATTCATTCATAGGAAAGCTATCAGGAAGGTTGCTATCCCTCATGAATAGTTTTTTTATTTATTTAATCCATGCAATATGTTCACTTCCATTGGTCAAAACTAAAGAAATATGGAGGGACATCAGGAGAGCCAACAAAACAAAAAGATGAAATTCCTCAAGCAAAGTTAAATTTTTTGGGAATGTAATATTTTAATCCCCGACATACATACAAAAAGAAAGTATCTCAAATCAGACAATTTGGTGTCTAATTCATGCTCAAAGTGAATTTATATTATGAGCTTTTTTTTAGTCTAAGCAAAAAATTATATAACAAGAGCAAAGCTTGCGAGACAAGTGCATTTCATATATATATATATATATATATATTTATTTATTTATTTATTCAATCACATGTGAAACTGCCCACACAAAATTGCTACCTGAAAATAAGAAAGGTTAATGTAAAGTTTTGCCATCACACTTCTGAAAGAATATTAATTAAGAATATCAACCTGCCAATTAAATACACATTATCTCAGTCATCTAATGGTGAAGAATGACTTCGAAAGTGGTTTCAACAAAACAACCTGTTTTTTCCTATGGTTACAATGAAAAGAAGAAACAAGCGAGCTGAGAAGAGTTGTTTCACATGTGAAGACCAACACCTACTATTAAGTAATAGAAATAGTGCTATAAAACCTTTTCCCTCTTCGAAGAAAAAAATTTGCATCAACACAATGTTTCTAGCTGTATGTCCAAATTTTTAAAGAATGGAAGACTGCAAAAGTAACTGTAATTCCAAAAATATTTCACAAACCACATGATGAATTACAAATTTATTAGTATTGTTAAATGTTTTGGAAGTATGCACTAAACTTAGCTGAAGGAATTGAGAAAGACAGCACAACATAATAGAGGTAAAATTGATCTCATAATTTCTAGATTAACCTTCTACCCTGCTAATACAAGTAGATGATACAATATAAAATTATATTAGAATTTAAGAAAGCAAATATGAGAATAATTTATAAACCCAAATATTCATTTAAAACCAATGAAGCATGTTTGTTTATTCTGCATAAGTAAATGTGTGTTACACTGGAACCTTCCATAATATACAACTAAGTTTGTGAAGTCAAAGTTAATATTAATCTACAACGTTTTATTTTCTTCCCATGGTGAAATTCACGCACAGTATGTTTTCTCTATGGAAAGTACATGTTGACTTTAACACTCGTGAACAAGTAGAGATATGTATATAGGCATTTTAGTACTGAGTTGGTCATGTCTTATCAAACGTACCTGCAGCACCTGAGGGGGGAGAGAGAGCCCTACTGCAGTAGTGGAAACTGGTACTTTGATTGCAGCTGTAGAAAGAGAAGATGGTGGTTCTGTCTTCTGTTGGGCTAATGCTTCTTTTTGCTCTAGTTGTTGCATTTGTTCTCGCATCAACTGCTGTTTTAGGTTGGTACGACTCATGACAGTGACAGCTTTCAGACCTGGAGAACTAGAAAAAATTCAAACAACACATAACACATCAAAAACAAACCAATATTTTTAAATGAAGAATTTACTATAAAAAAAGTACAAAATTATTGTATTCTATTGAACAAGAGTACTGTCAGCTACAAGAGATTTAAATTTATTAGAACAATAATTATTGTATTCTATTGAACAAGAGTACTGTCAGCTACAAGAGATTTAAATTTATTAGAACAATAATTATTGTATTCTATTGAACAAGAGTACTGTCAGCTACAAGAGATTTAAATTTATTAGAATAAAACAGGCATAATAAATTGTAACAGCATAAACAGCAAATTATTTCACTAAAAGATAGTGCAGGTTATTTTGTCCCTAGCTGGCTGTCAACATTCCTTCTGTTATAAAGTATAGGAATTTGGATTACTGATCAAGCAATAAACAAAGCACGTGATATTCCACAATTCATGGAAAAAACATCCACTTTTCAGAGGTGAAATGTTGATATACAGCTTTACTTATAAACTTCTAGAATGCACTTTTTACCATGGTTTCAGGCATGGATGCATCAGTGTACATTTCAATATTTTTTTCTATTAAAAAAAATAAAAAAATTTCACAATATTAAAAAAAAAATCAAACAATTTACCAACATACTAAAGAAAGAAACTATAGACTATTGTTATTGAACATTAAAATTCTACTTATGTCAACATAAACCATATATTAAGAATGTTGCTTATGCTAGGAAACAAAACAGTTCATAATGGTAATTTACACTTCTTTCTAGTTGAAAAACAAAACAGTTTCTAGATATGTTTATTTGCTTCACTAATTATCCAGCATACTTTTCCAACTGTATAATATTATTTTATATGAACTACAATCAACTTATACATACTGCATTACCAACAATAAATGTGTGGTTTGCATTATATAGTTTTATATGAAGTCAATGCCATCAAAAGTTTGCACCTACATGCAAAAAAATGACATTCTGAACTGTATCCAAGCTTTCTATGTGTTCTTATGAATAACATTTTAACAAACAGATCTAAAAGCAAAATTAAATACTCTAAGTCTTGACTTATTGGTGGTAGTAAGTATATATATGTATCAAGGTAGTTACTAATGTTTAGTTTAAAATACTAGTCAACAGAGTTAATACTATGATATATTGGGAAAGTATCAATCTTTGAAATGCCATAAAAAAATGCCTGGGAAGAAGGTGTTTTTTCATTGTTCACAAGATGAGGTTGAGGAAACTTCAGCCAGTTATACTGATCTGATCAAAAACACCTCAGGTGTGAAAAAAAAGGTGCAGCCAAAAATGATTGAGCATGCAACTTAAATGAATGAAATCAAAATTGAAAACCAAACTGGTGGCTACACTTATAGCATTGATAAGAATTTTACAGCAAATATTCAGCTTATGAATGTAAGTAGTGTTATTATTACACCAAATTTGCACTTTTAGCTTATTCATCAGGACCATCATAAGCTTAGTATGTTAATTCTAAGTACAAATACATGTTTGTAAACTAAGTATATTTGGTAAGGATAAGGAAATCAAACATTAGTGCATAGTAGTGCACATTTAAAAATCATCTTCATAATATTTTTCTATAACTTTAGCAGTTAAAGAAATGGTTAAACAGTTACGTTTTTGCATTCCTATATATATAATTTTAATTTAAACAATCAATGCCTACAAATAGTTATTTAGCTTCAATATTATAGTATTTATCTAAATTGTAAAATCTTTATTCTAAGCATTTTCTATAAAATGTAACTTTAAAAATGAGTGTAATTCAAGTATAAAGTATTCACAAGTAGTGAAATGTTAACTTTTTAAAAGTTCACTTAAAGAGATGAGCAAATCTCAAAGACAGCTGGAATCAAAGAAAAAAATTATGAAAACACATTGTACACAAATCAGCTCCTATAGCCTTGTTCCTCTACAGTGATTAATTGAAGAATCCAACACAGATTTAGCTAACCATACTATATAATCAGCTGCTTTAGAAAGTTAGAGCTAACACTCCTGGTGTGGGTGTTAAGACTTGTTGCACAGTCATTTAACTTTGTTAGAACTTACACCTACTAAAAAAAGATGAGAACACACACACAATACAAAAATGAGTTATTTCAATATTCCAATCTTGAACCTTCTAATTGTTGAGTAGTTCATGGTTCTATAAAAATCTTTCTACTTGAAGTCCACACAGAAAAAAAAAATTCAAAAAATCATTAAACATTTATACAAATTAACAATAAACAACACACTGAATTTCATATAAATTTAACTGTGAACACTAAGACATGTATAGCAATAAAAAAGGTACCAAATAAGCAACAAGAGAAAAAACACTACAGTAATGTGGAATTCCAGTTATGCAAGGGTCTCAATATTGATTTTATCTATATAATTATACAACCAAACCTATGTTACACTTATAGCATTGATAAGAATTTTACAGCAAGTATTCATTCATTAGTTAGCTAGGTAGTGTTTTTTGTTCAACTTGGAGCATGAAAGGGGGATAAAACAAAATATGCAGCCTATGAATGCAAGTAGTGTTATTATTACAACAAATTTACACTTTTAGCTTATTCACATGTATATTTTTGTGTACATTTGTTTATATGTATTATAAATCTTTTTAACTTTATGTATGTGTACATATAAAAACATAAATGTAATTACAGCAGGAACATGTATTGTCTAGCTAACTAAAAAACAAAAACAAACAATAAAACAACTATTAGTTATGTTTTATCTTTTGGCCTTGACTGGTACAGACTGATTGTAGAAAAAGTTACATTTTAAAAACCTGCACAGCTACTTCATCTACTCTAATGAAACTATCTTAAATTGAAATAATTTAACAGAAAAATATATATTTCTACAAAAATTTAACTTACAATATCATATTCCCTCCCTTCCAAAAAAAAAAAAAAATCTTTAAAAGTTAAATGAAACTTGCATGTCATGTAAAATTCTCTTGTGGTCTAATAACAACCTTTTCCCCTGGGGGGGGGGGGGGGGGGGAATAAGAGAAATGGTAACACAACCCTAGCTGTCTCTTATAGTGTAAGCAGATCACAGTGGAAAGTGATCACATTTCTGACACTGTAAAGATAGATGCCAGTTGGAACCAAAAAAACTAGTAATGAAAAATACTGGGTGAAGCCTTAAAAAGAATTTGTACATTATGAAAATGTTTTCTCCCAAATTCAATGTAGAAACTGTGCAGTCCTACACAGACTAAATGTATATTTGGCTTGTTAATGGGCAATGCTAAAAACATATTCCAGACTTTTGCTATTACAGTAAATTACAAAATGCACTAAGATTCTATTATTATTTTTTGGACTAAAGAAGAGTCATACATGTTCAGAAATGACAGTATGAACAGTTTGCACAGTGAAAGATCTAGATATACATGTGTAAAGTCAAGGTTATTACATATAAGTATGTTATTTTTGTTGTTGTTTGTTTTTGTTTGAGTTTCTAGACACTAAAAACATCATAACATGTCTTGATGACCCATAGATGAAAATCAAAAAAGTAAGGTCAAGACATGTTCAAAATGAAAACTGTTTTATGGGCTACAAAACTTGCAAGTATGTAATGTTTTCCAAAGTTAAACACCTATGGAATAACTAAGAACTATATGAAGCTGTTGAAATGTTTTACATTAGAAACAAACATGACACTAACACTGAACTCTTACCTTTTGTGTGATATTTGCACAACACACACACACAGGTAAAATAGTTTGTATACTACATGTTCAGATAATGTATTGCTATTATGCAGTTTCTCCATAAAGCAGTTCTTACTTTTTAAAAGTAAGATAAACAATGATATATGACTGGTGAACTTGTCCATATTAATTATTTGAATTCAAAACACATTGTCTTCCGAAATATAACTTAATAGAAATTATATTACTTTTAAAATTCAAAGTTTGCACTTTCATTCAGATACAATAAGATAATATGTCACATATATATATGTTGAAACCACATTCTTAACTGAGGTTTTGTCACATATTTCTATAGCTAACTATTACTAAAACACCAGCCAAATATTTAACCTTTCCACTCAGAAACATAAAAAAAGGTAAATGCTGTAAACTGAGAGCTGTGAAATTTTTTAAAGTTTACTTTGAGCACAAAGTCTGCTAAACAAACTAACAAATGTTCTTGATAAACAGGTTGTTTTTGCCTGTGTGAACATTTTACAGCTAAGAAAAAACACCACAGATTTTATAATGATTGATTTATCAATACACACATATAATTTCAACCTTAACACACAGTAGCCAAAATCAAGTAATAACTTTTATAAGTTTAATTTTTTGAACCTAATGATAAATGCCATCTATATTTTTCAATAGGTCTGCAGCAAGAAAAAAAAAAGTTAAAAAGATTAACGAGATAAAAAAATAAGAAAGATAGTTAAACTTCTAGAGATATCTGTAATGCATTTATTTGTACTCAAATAAATATCTGATTAAAACTAACTTCTCAGCAGGACAAAAAACAGACAAAGCATCTAGTACATTATTCATTGTAACAAAAAGTGTAGTGTCAGGACATTGCTCTATTTTCATTTAAATATATTACTCATCTATTGGATGCAGTACATACAGTGAGATAGGCTCGTTTTATTACACCCAATTGTACTGACTACAGTGACAGTAACTTAGTAGTACACATACACTGTACATGAACTTTGTTCAAGAGATAAAATACAGAATATATTAGACCACCGTGACCCATTGGGTCAACCACTATTCAGAGGTTATGAAGAATTCAAGCTAATTTCAATATTGCACCGATATGAAGGTTTATTTTGAGATAATTTAATTAAATATTTCAATCCATTCGTGTTATTCATAATTCAAGAAAAGGTATTTGATTGTTGATCGGGAGTAAAAGGAAAGATCATTTCATTTTTCAAAAAAGTGAAGTAAGAAGTTTCGTAAATAGCGCAAATGGTAGTGTGAATAATTTTTTGACTGATAAAATAAGCAAACAAACAAACAAGTTTTAGTAGTATATAGATAGATTCTTCAAGATCTTGTTTTTGTCATCTTACACCTTTTAATGAAGATGTGAACATTGACAGGAAAATAATATCATAGCCAATGCTCAGCGAGAGATTTTCGTTTATAAAATTTTGTTGTTGTTCTCGACTTGAATTTTATTTTATTACCTCGTCTCCATAGTTACTATTTGCAAATAGTCAATAATATTGTAGGTCCATTTTATCATTGTTCTTTCTACATGCCGTTATAACACATTTTCATCTCATCATTTAATTTCTGTTGTGCATATATTGTTGTATAGAAGATATTTTAAAGTGATTCATCAGGTGGAAAACGAAGTTTTATAATAATGGAATGTACAAAAAAGTGAGCCGAAAAATAGCGTTAACTCTGTAATCCGTGGTCAGATTTTAACAAAACTTGTTCTATTGTGTTTCTATTCTCATTTCATTACAAATATGGCGCTATTGTGTGCAGTTTTTGCTGTATTTATTTACAGACAAGCACACTCACAAACAAACAAACAAACAATCTCAGAGTTTTAGTAGTATATAGATATACACACAAATACATACAATGTTGATATTCACATGTAATTGAATAATACAAAATTGTTGGAAATGCTGACACTTAATTCTTACACAAAAAACAAAGCAGTTTATACCAGGAAAACATTATAGTAAACAAAGGCTTCTGATTCTAGTTTTGATATTTTACAGAGTAGTACATTTATTCTTACTTTCTTAGTGTTTAAGACAAAGCAAAGTGTCAGAAGTTAAAACATATTTATTGTTGGATATACAGTGTATAATATCGATGGTTACAATGTTTCACTAGGTTAATCTGGTATCATTAAGAATAACAACTACAAGAATTAAAATAATGATCTAAACAATATGAAAAACATTGTAACCATACATATTATACACTGTATATTAATAAATAAGTTTTACATAACAGGGTACTTCCTTTAATTATTTATAAAATGAGAAATGATTATTCAGCACATTGTGTTGACTCATCACCAACAGAGGCAGCCATAATGTTAAAACAAATTAAGATAGAAAGATAAGTAGAATTATGTTTAAGTATCCATATAAATAGAATAGTACTGTCTGTTGTATGTCCATGTAACTACTTCACAAGGTGTGGATGGATCTTCATCAAAATTGGTATGGAGGTTCATTAGGTCCATGCAAGGGTACATATAAAATTTCAGTTTTGCATTTTGCAGTTTTTTATGAGCATTTTTTACAATTACATGTAGGGGGAAGCAACTTTTCATGTCCTAAAATAACCTTTCATTAATGATAAATTTACACAACTTCTGTCCAGGGGACGGGTACTCAAACTAATTTAAAATAATTTAACATTACACATCACATAACTTGGCAAGGTTTTAATGGGAATTATTAAACAAGTTGCAAAGGTTATGCTAACCAAAACTTACCCAAAATGGGAAGAAAAAAGCAAATATCACAAACCAAGGTTTGGATTAGGAAATTTACATACAACACTACAACTTACATGTCTTTAATAATACTATATTACGAGGTAATTTTCACAGATGTACAACTTGCACTTGTGATAATTTATTAATTATCATTATCAGCTCCACTAATACTTGTAGTCACTGATACTGAAATTCAAGCTTCAAGTTCAATTAGTTCAAGTTACTTACCTTTTAGTACAATTTTTAGACGGTGTTTTGCTTTTCAGTTCATAAAACATGATACTTAGACTTGGTAAAGACCTACAATCACCATTACGGGTTGCAGTAGTACTAGTAAGCCTAGTAGTAGTATTACTATTAACACTAAGTGTTTCGTTGTTATGAAGATCAAAGTTCAGATCAATGCCAGATTCTTTCGTTGAGATTGCCATGACGATGTTGTGAAAACTTACAAGTTATTATTACCATTAGCTAAAGTAATATAAAAGCCTATGTTGTTAATCTTTTTTTGCCATGTTATTCAAACTGTTGTTACTTTACTAAGTATTGTATATATACTTCGTGAATTTAGGGTACATTAGTTGAAAGTAAAGCTTTGCTTCTGGCTTTTACGATTACTCTCAGACGAGATCTTGAATCATCAAAACGCACTTGTTATGTATGAGTCACACAGGCAGTAAGGAAGTAATTACACTAACCACTAGATGGCGGAAAATGGTATCTAAGCGTTGCTATAACTTGTAAATACAACGATTCCGACAAAAATTGTTGTAAAAACGTATAAATTACTAAACCAGAGAAAACATTTTACGTAGATGCATTAACAAACGTTTGTTCTGACACTAATAATAATAAGCAAAACTTATATTAAATGTAAATTAAGTTCACTTATTTAAAACACACGCACACACATACACAATGCAAAATAAGCTATTACTGACTTTTAAATGGCGTTTGGTTTTGCCAATATAGGAGACCTTACAGTCTCCATACGAGTAAAGATAGACAAGCCAAGAACAATAAGGAATGGGGAGGAGATCTTTAGTAGGAAAGAAATTTTTTATGCGTGATGTGGATTTAAAAACTAATCTTAAATCCACTTGAGGGTAGTAACGACCAAGTATGCATTGAAGTTGATTTCTGCCCTACTAAAGATCTCATTCCCATTCCTTATTGTTCTTTGCTTGTCTATCTTTACTCGTGTGGAGACTGTAAGGCCTCCTATATTGGCAAAACCAAACGCCATTTAAAAGTCAGAGCCAATGAACATATGGGAATTTCCATTAAAAAGCTATTACTGGTTTTACTGAGTCTGGGACAACTATTGGCAAGACAATTGTCGGTATAAGACAACTGCCAGAGAACAATATTACAAATGAGTTCTAAAATTTACGCAAATGTTATTATATTATCGGTAGTTGTCCTGCTCCCGGTTTTTTACCGCAGAAGAAACTGTATTTGAGCTGTGCTTTTATATAAAATCACAATTAAATTTGGCTAAAGAGAAAATTCACTACAATGTTTCAAAAATTGTTTATAAAAGAGAAAATGTTCTTAAATTTATTACTGCACATACATACAAAGATAGTGGCCCAGTCGATAGAATACAAGGAAGAATGTTATATGTTAAAAACAATAATTTTTAATTTATAGTTTTTGGATGAATTTAACGATAGTTTTAAGTGGTTTCGAGTCAACATTAAACATTTTTATCAATTTTTGACCTCTACAAGTGATATGAATTATTTTTCTTATTTTATAATAACAGTAATTAATATAAATTCATTTATGTGCACCGAGTTAAATTTTTAAACATTGAGCAATTAGCAGTGATAACATATTGTTGCGTCATCGAGGTCACGTGACTGGTGTGGCGCCCTCTAGTTTCTAGAACTATCTTGTTCCTTCATGAATGCTCTAGTATTTACTAGATAGGGTAGTCTGGTATATTTAAGAGGGGGACAACGTGACGCGGTAATGTCTGTGACTGCAGTTCAATTACTCACTGTCCACACCTTACCGCGTCACGTTGTCCCCTCCTATATATATATATCCGCCCACCCTATATCTAGTAAGAACTTGAACATTCGCCAAAGTACATGATAGTTCTAGAAACGTTGCGTATTGTTGAGGTTAACGTTCGTTCGTGATAGTGTTTGTTTTAGCGCGAATATTGAGATTAAGTGTATCGCAGAGTTATATTTGGAAAGAATAAACCAGTTTTATTAAGAAAGGACTTGTGTCGCTTAAGTTTCGTCGGAACGAAGTTACAGAAAGTTAATTAACAAACGGAGACGTAACAGTATCCCTAACTCCAAATATGGCAATCAACTAGTGGATTTTTACACCCCTGAGGGTGTTTTTTATAGCCATGTTTGTTTGTTTTTAAGTGAAAAGTTACACAATAGGCTATCTGCACTGTGCCTACTATGGGTATTCAACTTGGATTTTTAGCATTATTGAACCTTCAGTTAAGCTTACCACTGAGCTACTGGTGTGGTGGTGGCAGGGCTGAGGATTAATTAATTATTAAAAGAATTAAAAATCTTATTCCAACTGGGTAGAAGATAATATTGCCAACATAGTGAACCAAATACACAAGTGCTAAACATGTTGCCCAAAGCACCATGACTTGCATCTTTTGCCACGTAATTCACTACAGCAAATGTAAATCATAAAGATAAAGTATTATTACGTCTCCGTTTGTTAATTAACTTTCCGTAACTTCGTTCCGACGAAACTTTAGCGACACCAGTCCTTACTTAATAAAACTGGTTTATTCTTTCCGAATATAACTTTACGATACACTTGATTTCAACATTCGCGCTAAAACAAACGCTAAAACGAACTTCAACAAAACTCTCTGACTGCAAATCAATTACTCACTACCTACACACACATTGATACCGTCACGTTGTGACCATCTTATATATACCAGACTAGCCTATATCTAGTAATCTCCCGATAGTTCACGAAGGTTCGAGAGAAGTGACGTGACACTAGTCACGTGACCTCGCTGACGCA
>NW_013667518.1:81114-82856 GCF_000517525.1 Limulus polyphemus
TAACAAACGGAGACGTAACAATATTTATCATTACCCTATCTCTGCATAACTGCACGTTAAAATGGCCCATGCCAAAAATTATTGCAATTACAGTGTCTAAAACTTGACAGACGTTTTCTTCGATTATTATACATTTTACTTCGTTAACATGAACTGTTTTGGAAAATTGCCAAATCATGGATATCTAACGATATACAATGCAGAGAATTTTTTTAAAAAATATCGTTATTTTGTCACCAAAGGAAAACTAGAGAATAATCATTCTTCCCACGTCTCCATAAGCATAGATACCGCATCGTATATCATTTAATTCTTATTAAACAAAATTATTCTGGAACTAGAAATGTTTACTTGTTGAAGGAGGAAATAAACCTGATCAATGGTGTTTGACCATCTCTCCCACAAATATTTTCTTTCCTCGATGGTTTTTAATAAATACATAAGTTTATATATTAAACGTTATTGTGTGGTATCTACAGGATGACGACATGTTCGAGTAACCACCTGGATACACAAACATGTCTCAGAGATGACCAAATATTTTGCGTGTTTGTTAAATTACACAGATACAGCTGGTGTAGCCCATAACAACATATTTAACATTGTTTTAAAATAAGGTAACAAGAATGACTTGTTTCTCTGGCGAGAGAGGTCAAATCAGTTGAAGACATAGCAAAGGAATAAAACTACATTAGTCTACCAGTAGTGTTTTTCACATGGTAAAATTTACCCCCCCCCCCCATACAAATGTGTAAATTCAAACACATGGAATTTGGTAGCTTTACTTGAAAAATCGCAGTTTTATGTGAACCAAAGAAATATGCGAAAAAATTGTTATGCTCGATAAGGGAGAAATTCATAGCAAACATGTTCTTACCCGGGATGTCTTATGGACAGATATGTGAATTTTTAATGACAAGACGCTACAAGTCTTAACGAACTGACGTCACCAGATAAAGAATACAAAGATGTATGGTGTCTGGAAAAGTCTTACTCACATAGTCTCATGAAAAGTGGAATTCCCCGAAACCGGTACAACTCAGTGACAAGTGGTAAATCGAATAATGAGTTGGGCTTCATATATATGAACCCTAACTGTACCCCATTTAAAATAAAGTTTATACCATACAAGCTCTAAACATTTACAGTAAGGTTTTCTCAATAATATATGATTACAACTTTTTCTTTATAGGCATTTCATAGGTTCGTCAAAAGTTACACAGAAACCCTTTTCTACTCAACGTGCAATCTCATACGAAACGTTATCGACATTTATATTCCAGTATTTACAAACTTTGGATATTTAACAGCGTCGTCCAGAGCGTAATACCTACTGTAACTGACTATAGTTTGCTGTAACAATATCCGTGTTATAAACGACAATAAACAAATAACGAATGTTGTTCCTAACTGTATATATATTCACGGTTTTACGTCAGAAAAATAAAACTGAGTTATTTGTGTCTATGTTTTAGTTCTGAACATCTTTTAAGTTGAGGATAAATCACAAAAAGACATATATAGCTAAAACCGCAAAGGCAACGAAAATGACAAAATTAAATAATAGGTTGAACAATCGCTAAGTTTTATATATTTTTTATTAAAAGAAGGTTGACGTATCGAGCTAGCGCTCTTCGTCAGATCGTACAGTTTACAACAAAGGCCTAAAATATATATAAAAAAAAACTTTGCGATTGTTCAACCTATTATTTAATTTTGTCATTTTCGTTGCCTTTGCGGTT
>NW_013667518.1:85957-94294 GCF_000517525.1 Limulus polyphemus
TCTATTTGTGTAAATGGCAAGAAACTGCTTAAAATTTGAATATAGTAGTGAAAAAACAGCATATTCAAACATTTATTTTGTTGATTATTCGCTGCTATTTTTAATAAGCAAAAAGTCAACTTCCATTCAGCACAACTGTTTCGATTTAAAAAAATTATACAGACAATTAAGCTATATAGTTTTCGAATTTTTTCCCCTGAAACACAAAGTCTTAAGATGTTACTAAGGAAGACCAATTAAAACGCCTGAAAAAATGGTTCGCGGTAAATAAGTGATACAAGTTTTGGTCCTTGTGATAAGTACTCATGTATACAAGTTCATGTTTGTTATAAAAAACGATACGAATTAAATCCTCATAAAAATCGTAATAACAAAAGCGATACGTTCTTATGACTGCACTGCAAATATGGATGAAACTATCGTAACTAATCTAGAGCAATGAAACACAACATAAAATGCATGCTACATTTTTTTTTTTAATAGAATAACATTTTTCGATCTCGACCTATGGGAGTGACTTAGACTCTCAAAAACAAGACAAGAACTCTGCGCATATTTCAAAATACATAGTGAAACACACACTCGAGCATTTTAACTTTTTTTCCGTGCCCCGAATTGACATGAAAATATTTTGCCCGACGGTACAGACGATATATGTACTTTTTTTTGTGGTTGGAGAGATCGTTAGAGAAGTGGGACCTTTGCTCTAGAAATCTGATAGTTGGGATACAGCAGACGTTTAATGAAGTTAAGAAGTCGGCCATAAATTCTATAAAAAATAGTATCGTAAGTTTTATTCAACACTCGACACTTGCAGTTCCAATTAGTACGCAACATTTTTGTAATCAGATCAGTGTGTAATTTGAAATGAAACGCGTGCATACATGGTTATTACTAGAGCAAAACTTGATATTATAAAAAAAAAAAAGAACTGCAGTAGTGTATGGTAATTTACTTTGATCCTATCCACCCAACATACAAACACAATTTCCGTCCCTTATAATCCAGACCATTGAAACATGTGCTATTGATTTTATGGCTTTCTCTAAGTAACTTCAGTGGCTGCAAATGCCCCCCCCCCCCTCGGTGGCTCAGGTATAAGATTGATGGCTTATAACACTAAAACTCAGGGTTAGATACCCGTTGGGCAGAGCACAGATAATTCTTCCTTTCCTTTAGAGCAAAGCCACATTGAACTATCTACTGTGTCCACCGCTGGGAATCGAACCCTGAATTTTAGCGATGTAAGTCCGTAGACATACCGCTGTCCCATCGGATGACCACAGAAAACCCATTATATAGCTTTGTGCTTACAAAAACAAAACAAAATTGGAACGACTACCATATTTCCAGTGTAGTCATGTTTAAAATGAATTCAATGCTTGATACCTAACTAGCTACCTAGTTTGTGAGCTTGTATTGCGGTTCATGAAAATGAGTCGTTCTGTAATATAAATTGCAGTTATCAGTGAGCTTAAATTAAGAGCATATATTCGCGTGGTATATATTTCATTGGCTTTACGGGTGTGTGGCGTGTGCGCTATTCGTCAGTCAGGTCTACCGGGTGTGTATGATGAGAAAAAGAACCCATGCAACTTGTGGCACTAAACATCATTTTCGTTTGACGTCAGCTGACGTCAGCTTCACGTTGTAAAAAAAAAAGAAATGATTGCTATATCGAATCGTTGCTCAACTGCTAATTTATTATACCACATAAATTGATACAAGTTCAAATCCGAGATCGTCTTACATTTACTTATTAATAAGGGTAGTATTACTTTGAATTGTAACAGACTGTTGGATTAACATTTAACGGGAGCGCAGGCAAAAATCTACAAGAAAGGGGGGAGGAGTACCACTTTCAGAAGAAAAAGTAATTTACAATGAAAATGGAGCATTTTGATGATCTTGGGGCTGTTTTTACACTTTTTAAATGTTTTACACACGCATGCACACACACATACATACATACGTATAGGTGCAACTAAAGGGGTGCAATCACTACCCCCCCTCTCCCTCCGTAATGAACGTAAACAAGTAGGATGGGCTAAATATTAGCGAACGAATCTTATATTTCATGCACTTTTCATAATAACTACGTTACAGAAATGTGTAGTTTGGAACACTCGCATTAGAATGAATGAAAATTTCACCTTTTGATTAACAAAACATTTAAAGGCTTTTAAGAACATGCAGTATCTTGTCATTTTAAATTTATAACAAAATATGTAATGTATATAATGAATGTCAATTTTACAATATAAAATATAGGGCAAAATTACAGATAACATACTAGAGTGCGTTTTTTGGTGACAGTTTGAACTAAAATGTCAAATATAGCCTAAAGGTACCACAGTAATTTACTTCATTGTCATGTTAAATGTGAAGGGTGAAAACAAAGTTACATAGAACTGGTAGTAGTACAAAACGGCAAGACATTTGAAAATGGTTTAAGGATCAGCGGGGTCTCTATAATCTCTCGAGACAAGCATTGACATCGAAAGTATAGGCATTCCAGCCAACTATGGGCAGTTTTTACACACGCAATAGGTTATCCTAACACATTTTCACGGCAACACCATACGTGCAACTGCAAAGCACTAGGACGAAACAAACATACCAGAAAGTGTAGAACTGTAACGCCCCTCTATCTGTTGGAAAGACGATGCTGGAATGGCCGCCGAATTAAATAAAAAATTAACAACACATGGTTACGTTTGTGAAATCGATTAGAGCAGGCATGTGGAAGGCTTAAGCCAATTTACGAATCACCATATTCCCATAAAGATCAAACAAACATGACATCCACCAGATTAAAATCAGCAGAAAAAAAAAGAGATAGAAGACTGAAAGAGAGTGACAGGAAGTTAGGAGAAAAGTTAAGAGAACGAGGCATAAGATTTCCAGAAGAATCGCAAACAAAGATTAATTTAATCAAAGAAAAGATCAAATAATCCAAAAATGTACATACTGAAGTGGAAAAAATAATAGGAGATGTACAAAAGAATTATAACTAATAAGATCAATGTATTATAACAAGATCAACGAAGTACAAAATACCACTAATGCCAGAATAAAACTGTTAGAAACTGAATAACTGAATTTGAAATGCAAGGATCAAACCAGCAATCTCTCTCTCTCTCTCTCAGCATCCACTTAAGAATTCCAATCTAAAACTGTTAGAAACTGAATAACTGAATTTGCAAATGCAGGGATCAAACCAGCAATCTCTCTCTCTCTCAGCATCCACTTAAGAATTCCAATCTAAAACATCATTAACCATGCCATATGAAGTGTGTGTGCCTTCTTAGGCTACTCCAGCTACACCACAACCTGCAGGCCAGTTAAAAAAAATTATCAATTACGAAACCAATAGATTATGATGGAAAGTGAACATGTGGAGTAGTGAGCATCAAACTATTCGTTTTACTGCACACTTTAAAGGTCCAGCTTTTAAAATATTAAGCAATCTTCCAACAGAGAGCTGTAACAGCCATCAGGAACTATTGGCCGCATTAACAAGTAGATTTTGAGCTTCGCAAAACTTGCTGAAGATGTAAAAAGAATTGACCATTTATCTTATCCAGATTTTCCAGTGAATTGGAGGATTTTTGTCGTGTAACTAATTCATACATATGTCATAGTACACGTACATCTTTAAAAGAAGTTATTCAGTTAGCGATGGAACTTGAATTAAAGTTGCAGATAAATAACTAAACGCAACAACAAGGAGTTATGGGATTTTCCAATAAAATAGCGTGTGAACATCAACTCCCTCTGACGGAAGTTTAAATAAACAAAGGTTTAATGAGATCATTGTTTACTTAGAACAGATGACGTAATCTGCAGGAAGTAGGTGTATCAACTGCTACTTAGAATTACATATTGTCAGAAGCTGCAGACAAAAGCCTGTAAGGGAAAAAAAATGCTTCCAAACAATGGCATACAAAGGAAAATGATACAGGTATGAAAAATTAACATTACAGCCAAAACAGATGAAAGGAGACAATGCCAGAACTCAAACGGTCCAAAGGAACAACCAAGAGCTAACCAAACATGGGAAAACAGGAATAAAATGAACTTAAGTGGTAAAAGTTCAGCCGAGAATACTCCACCTACCTCAGTTGAGATAAGGCTTTCATTGTGTAAAGGACTTAGTCCATGGGTCAATGAATTCATTGATGGGAAGCCTTGCAACATATTGGTCAAAACTAGTTCTACAGCTACCATTGTTTGACATGATCTGGTAATGAAAGGCGAGAAATTGCCTCCAGAGACGAAGAAAGAGGATGGATTAATACACGTTGTCACAAAACTCTAACAAGAGGATAGTTGCAAGTCACCCTCTCTGTACCGAAACGTGATGTGTCGTGTGCTTAGATCACGGAATAATGCACATTGTGAATAGACTTTATGTGGAGACATTGGATACAAGGTTAAACTTGCTTCAAACAGTTTTGCAGAGTATGGCTAGGAAGTCCCTGTGCACTACAGAGCAATGACAACACCAAACACCAAAGGCCGAACTTCCAATGACAACAAGGAGGTCAGTTATTATATCACTAAGAAGGAGTTATTAGGAACAACTGTAGGTCTAGTACTAGGGTATGGAGTGTCCCGAGTGATTAATGGTTAAAAAATGGATTTGACGAATAAAAATACCAAATAGTGCTATGAACACAACAAACCATGAGATTCGACACAATTCTAGATAAAACATCGCAAAATATGAGTGTGTACTGGCTGTACTTCAATATCAAAGAATGCCAGACATAGTTACCTTAGAAAGAAGATGTAGAAATCTGATGTAAAATGTACATATAAAGAAAACTTATCATGACTTTAAACAGATAAATAAAGTATTTCACAAGACTGATACTGGAGATTCAGCCTCAATACTTGCGCTATCTGCGCTAGTCGTCCTTAATTTAGTAGTGGTAAACTAGAGGGAAGGTAGCTAGTCAACACCATCCACCGCCAACTCTTGTCTACTCTTTTACCAACGAATAGTGGGATCGATCGTCATCACATTGCAATGCCCCCACGACTGAAACGGCGAGTATGTTCGGTGAGGGGGATTCGAACCCGCGACCTGCATTGCCAGGATGTATGATGGTAATAGACTTGGTGATACATTTCCCAGTAACAACTGCTACAGTCATTTATGTGCATTAAAAAAAAGTTAAAATAAAATTACTAAGATCCGTAAATATGATTCTATTTCATCATTCAGCGACGCTTTTGGAAAGCGAGATAAAAAGTTTTCAACTTTACCCTTTTTCACCTTAGACACCGAGAATGGAGAAGGTTGTTAGATTTACGATTCTTTCAACGTCAGCTCATTTATCGTGAATATCATGTATATCAAGACTTCAACGACAGCTACTTATCAGATGCTTAAATTTTGAGGTTAGGCGGCCAATGATAACATCAGCAACATTTAAACAGTTATATGGACTAAAAGTAAAATAGCACTAAGCCGTTCGTTTTACGAAATGATAAACTTGGCGAAAAACCTCATTGGCACTGGATATGACACATATAAAGTGATTAACATATAACATTTTCTCTTTCGCTTTCACTCATAAGTTCTTAAAATTGCCAACGTAATTTCCTCCCTGTGGCTCTTCGACCAGCTCAGACAACTAAAATAGTTTGCTGAGTCGCCAGTTTTTTTGAATGATAGAAATATTAATACAATTTAAGTATTAAAATGTAAATTATAGGTTTAAAATTCAAGTATATAAAGAATACTTTGTCATTAATCCTCATCCCAAAAATTCAATTTATAAACGATTTAAGTAAAATGTACAATAATTACAATTCATTTACTTAATCTAGTTCAGCCAATAGCAGTTGCTAATGAAAACCGATAATGTAAAAAGCGTCTAGCCCTCTTCTATCCCTGTCGTTTCCCAGGCGGTCGGTCTGGCATGGCTTGGTGGTTAGGGCACTCGGCTCGCAATCTGAGGGTCACGGGTTCGAATCCCTGTCACACCGAACATACTCGTCTCTTCAGTCGTGGGGGAATTATAAGGTGACGATTAATCCCATTATTCGTTGATGAAATAGTAGCCTAAGAGTTGGGGGTGGGTGATGTTGACTAGTTGCCTTCCCTCTAGTCTATCACTGCTAAATTTGGAACGGCTAGCGCAGATAACCCTCGTGTAGTTTTGCGCGAAATTAAAAACAAACCAAACCCAGCCGGCCTGATGAGCCCTGTTACTGAGCGAAATTCTTTGTTGGCACTAAATTTACTCGTAAGCTCTAATCGACTCAAGCTACCTTGAAATGCGTGACCTCTCTGGAATGCGTGTATTTTTGAAATTAACAAATAATACTTCAAAGTCATCTCAAAATAGTTTTTAGCATTAGATTTTCTTACCTTGACATGGAAAAAAGTCTTAAGTATGTTCTACTTCCCGCATTAAAGAAATATTTCACGAAACCTCACGAGTTTCAGTCCGAAGTCCAACCACAGTTTAACCTTTAAGTTTATAAAGGCAGTGTTTTTGTTTTTATTCTGTGAAAAAAGGTTCCGGAACTCTCCTATATTTTTTACCTTTTCCAGTTGTTACCCCATCCCATCTCATGACCATCCCAATTTAAAAAAGTCCCTCTTATGATGTTTAAAAACTTGTCATGCAAGAAAAAACAACAATAATAAAATAGTAATGAAATTTTTAAATACTTATAAGTATACTTATTTAGCGGTAACACATCTGATGTTAATTCTGAGCTGGTTAAGAAAAAAATGGGAAGTTTAAAGAACGATAAAACTCCTGGACCAGATAATATTTCCCCAAGGGTTTTGAAGGAGGTTATGGATTGGATATGTGAACCACTTGCTACTATTGTTTGTAAGTCCTTGAATAGTGAGAAGGTGTCAAAGGATTGGAAGTTAACTAATGTCGCTCATCTTTTCAAGGAAGGTGATAAAAACATTTGTCCAAGTAATTATAGACCTATTAGTCTTATATCAGTTGTGGGAAAAGTTTTGGAAAGCCTGATAAAAGATGCTTTGCAAAGTCGTTTAACAAAGTTTATAATTTTACTGGATAGTCAACATGGTTTCACTAAGGGAAAATCCTGCCTTACAAATTTTTTGACATTCTTTGAAAAGGTTACTGCTTACGTAGATAAGGGTAAGGGTATAGATTTGGTGTATCTGGATATTCAGAAAGCTTTTGACAAGGTGCCACATAAAAGGCTTGTAAAAATGTATCTATAGGTGTGGGAGATAAGTTAGCTAATTGGATAGAAGAGTGGCTGGATGGAACAAAGCAGAGGGTTCAGATTGATGTCACAAGTGGAGTACTTCAGAGCTCAGTCTTAGGACCTTTGCTCTTTTTGATTTATATCAATGATATAGATGAAAGATTGGTAAAAATTACTTATATTTGCATATACTATTAAGGTTTTGAGTGTTGATAGCTCTGAAGAGGATGCTACTAATTTATAAAAGGATTTGGATCGTTTAGTAAGTTGGGCAAATAAATGACAGATGGGTTTTGATTATAATAAATGCAAGATAATGCATGTGGGCTATCATAATTCTAATCATAAAGTATAATTTGGTTGGGAATAACCTTAACAATGTCATGAAAGAAAGGGATATTGTAATGGTTGATCAGTCTCTTAAGCCATCCAAGCAGAAATACTGAGTACAAGTCTAAAGAAGTTATAATTTCATTGTATAGGTCATTTGTTAGGCTCATTTGGAGTATTGTGTTCAGTCTTGGGCTCCTTACCTTAGAAATTTTAATTGTTGGAATGGGTTCAGAGGATGGTTAATAGGATGGTCCCTTTGATGGAGGGGTTGTCATACGAGGAGACGTTGAGATCTCTCAAATTGTTTTCTCTTGAAAAAAGAAGAGTTGGGGGGGATATGATTGAGATGTTTAAGATTGTAAAGGGAATCGATAGTGTTGATGTATCATCTCTTTTTTCATACTTAACAGTGAGAATAGTAGGACTAGGCAGGGTAGGATCCATCTTCAGCTAGGACAGTTTTATTTTTCTAACAGGGTGGTTGGCCTTCGGATGTCGTGAAGGCAGTAAATTTCAGTGAGCTTAAGAGAAAGCTAGATAACTATATGAATGATAAGGGCTGCCTTTAAGATTTTTACTTGTTTATTTTAATAGTTTTAGTTTAGTTTAGAGGATGGAACAGCCGAGATAGACCAATAGGTGCTTGTTGTCCCTAAACATTATGTTATGTTATATGTTATGAAAAATACATAAACAAAAACATTCGATCTTGTCAGAAGAAGCGATTTTTGTGTAATGTCTTATTTATTTTCGGTGCCCATTTGTTTGTTTGTTTGTTTTGAATTT
>NW_013667518.1:94545-95356 GCF_000517525.1 Limulus polyphemus
AAACTAGTCTGGCTCAAGACACACCCTCGATGAAAGAATAGACCATTCCAAGCTTTTACTTGTTGTTAAACAATTGTTTAAACAACTCTATTCAAAAAGGTGGAACACAGTTACTAAAATACCCGTGTTAATATTTCTAAACAGGATTGCTTTCATAATTACTCTGATCATGTAGGAACAACTAAAGCTGTGTAATTTTCCAATAAATAATAAATGTACAAAATTCAATTCAATTAGGACTGAAAAAAAGAAGACAAAAGTACATTTTTAAAATACCAAAACTATTTAGTACTTCTTTATGTGTGTTCTACATCTGAAACACTTATATGACACATATTTTTTGTTTTACGGTGTGGTTATTGTTGAGCACAAAGTTACACAATGGGTTATCTGTGCTCCGGTCACTACAGATATCAAAACCCAATTTTTAGCTTTGTAAGCCTGCAGACTTACCGCTAAGCCACTGGCTTTGATTTATGTAACGGAAAAGTTGAAAAGCATTACAATCAGAGATTCTCTCTGTCTATGTCAAACCTGTAATAAGAACTTTGACGACAGTTAAAAATTTATTTTATGGCCTTCAGTAAACAAGTACTGTGTTTGAATTAAGAACGTTTTGTGCTGTAAATCAAACGACAACAACTAAAACTTTAATTACGATACGCGAAGAGTGAACTAATTGGAATACTATTATTCTTTCACTCATACTTGAGACTGGTCGTCTGTATTTTGTTTGTTTGTTTTTGTTTTTGAATTTCGCGCAAAGCTACACGAGGGCTATCTGCTATATTTAGCAGTGTAAGACTAGAGG
>NW_013667518.1:95624-99417 GCF_000517525.1 Limulus polyphemus
ATTCGAACCCGCGACCCTCAGATTGCGAGTCGAGCGCCTTATCCACCTGGCCATGCCGGGCGTCTGTATTTTATATCCGATTCAATTTATGTAGGCTAACACATGAATTTTGATCATGGTAACAATGGAATCGAGAGTGGACAATAATACTTAGTTCACTATAACGTGGGAGAAAGTGCAACTGTATCTCGATAACAATGTAACTTTGCATTCGTTTTTAAATGTATCGAGTTGAAAGCAGATATAAGACCATAAATCAAAGATTACCAACACACAAAACGCTCAAAATAAAATATATAATTCTAAGTAATATTCATTTCCAATCAAACCAAGTTACCTACTTAGAGCGAAACTAAGAACCAACCTGGTAAATTAAATATTTTCTTACGTTCTTACTTATAATAATTAGAATTCATTGTTCCCTCAGTTAAGTTCACTCGCTGTTAACGCATTTTCGGTCGTAGACCCAATAATACCTCCCGAGGTTTGTCCAGCTTGTGAAGTTGAGCTTAGTCCTAAATCCATATATTAAAATAACAGTGCAAAAAATCTCAACAAGAAAAGTTAAAAAGAATAAAATTAGATCAAATCATGTCAGTGAAAGTAATATTAAATAAATTACAGACTAGCTTACTAGCTAAACATTAGAAAAAGCAATAATAATTAAGCAAAATTCGTCTATTTCTTTGATACGGTTCTGAATTTCGGAGAGGTGTAGTCCCATATTTTGATCATACAAACAGACATCAGTGTGAAAATACATTTCTCTACATTTGATGAAAGAATAAGAAGAGAAATAATTTCCCTTGAATTGGCGGGAATCTGACAGTGGCGTTGGGAGAGGGCGACAATACATGCAACTTTTTTAGAATTGACATGTTAAATGTAATCGTATTTCACGATTGGAAATAATCAATGGGTAGACATTGAAAAGATGTTTTTTTTTGTATTGAGATTAAATTTCATTATTTTGATGAAATGTAAATGGTTTTATCATTTTATAAATTATTTTTTATCCTTTTTAGTAAAAATTTTAATTAAGCTTCTTATTTGAAAGTACACGGGTCTAATGCGATACATTTTTAGGGTGGTTGCATAAAATTTGTTTCATTATTTTTATAGGTTTCAACATATTGATTTTCAAATAAGTGAGTTTTATTATGAATTTAATCGTTGATAAAGATCATAACCTTAAAATGATATTGTGGGGTTGGGGGCCCAGAGCCACATGCTTGGTTGATACAGTACCGAGTATCGATCAGTTTGGAAACAAGAATTAACTAAACGTAGGAGCAGAGTTCAATTGTAAGGATTCAGCCAAGGAAAGGTGAAGGCAGTTAGTCTTACTATTAGAAATATCTATATGCAACATGACACGAGAGTGGTAGGCATGAATAAATCTCATTGTACTATATTCCACTTGTTCAGCTTACCGAATGAGATAAACTGATTTATCAGATGTGCATTTGCAGACTCGTATAATGAACCCATAAAATGCTTTCATTATTATTAGATACTAACACAAACGCCGACCTACGGGCCGCTCTTTCTGCTAATAATGGTACTAATCGTAGTATTCATAATTCATAACTTCACAATTTAGAAAAACTTAACATTTTCTAATATTTTTTTTTGGGGGGGGGAGTGTTCGGATTGTGCTTATTAGTAATACGAAACTCATTGCATCAAAATGATTCAATGTATAGAGCTCAAAATTGTTATAAATTTTACTGGTATAAACTTTATTTTTTTATCTATTAAAAGTAGTACCGTTTATTGAAAATAAAAAGATTTTTTTAATTCCAGTTTCTCAGTTCTACATTTAAAAATTACATCAATAAAGATATCAAACCCTCATCTACAGTCCTAGTGAAAGTCGTGTTCTTGTTGTGAGAAGATACTTTTATTTAAAATTGTGTTCTATTATAAAGAAGTGGTTGTTGCACATACCACAGGTACTTTTCTAATTGTCTGAATCTTGAATACCCAAAGCGTGAATTTTTTTATGTATTTTTGTTTGTGGTGCTATTCAATAGACGGTGCAGGAGTTTTGGTTACATACATAGATACTGACATACACGCTACGTCCATTATAGTAAGAAAATTAGACTCATCATGAGTGGATTCAAAAACTTAGTGAGGCATAAAGACAACCAGTGCAAAAATTGAAGGACTGCTTTCAATGGGATACATTTAAACTGCATCGCAAAAATCCAAACAGTGAAAAGGTACATACAATTTACAAGAGGCCTCATAAAAAAGCTGCAAATGGTATAACTATGATCACTTCAATCAGAAATGCTTCTTCACCTAAGTAATCTTCCAGCAGCTATACACTTTGAAAATCATACTTGAAAATATTTACTGATTGTGCTATTAAACAGTAGAACTATGTTTCATCCTGTTACCTGTGTCACCGAGTTAAAACCTGGATTACTACTACTGGAATCAGATGATGGAAAAAATACGTCATGGTCGTGATTGGATATTTTTCCAAATATCATGAAGCTTATTCTTTGCCAAACCAAAAACTAAAGCATTGGCTTAGAATTTTGTCATTGATATTATACTGAAATACAAAACACACACGAAACGTAGAGTTTAATTTGAAAGACTTTGCTCTTTTTATTGCACAAAAGAAGAAAAATTCCCAACAATTATGCTTGTTGAAGCAAAAATTCTTATACTTTCCTTATACACTTAAGTTGGATTTCTTACTCAATGTTTGAATCTTTTTCATTCTCATAAGAATCTAGTTAAAGACCTAATGCGTAATAGTACGATTTTAAATTGAACCTTTTTGTTTGCAAAGTGAATTAGAATGTTAATAGTTTACTATTTTCTCTATAAATTAGGGTATGTCTATGTAAATTATAGTGTAATATTCAACTCTCCGTTTTTAACTTTTACATCGTATATTTATTACATGTCACATGAACGAGGTAAGTGTAAGAGGGAATGGGATGATTTGAACAATAAGTAAATTGTATGTAAATTCACAACCTTGATTGTACTGGATGACTAAACATACATAAGAACTGAACTTTAGCCTGCTGGCGTCTCGAATTATACGTGTAAGTGTAGACTAACTAAACCAATTTCATAAACTTATGTTTTATTTTTGCCAGAAAGGCTATGAATTATTTGCAAACTTCAATATTTAATTTTGCATAGCGCATCTAAATGGATACTAATGTCAACTTAAATTAGTAATGTAGGGGGCACTGAGAACCGAGAGTAATTTTATGCCGTGATTTATTTTATGATAATCTAACCTGTATAAAAGCCAGTGTGTGTCACGTCACGCTTGATTTCTCGAAATAGAAGGATTCATAAAAGCCAAAAAACATTTATTCAGATAGAATAGTTCGCTTACTTTCTGTCTGCCCATTACGATTTTAGTGACGGGGGTTCAAGGGGACCGTGAAACTTTATAAGTGTAGAGAATGTTGGTATGATAAACCTAAAGTAAAGACGTAGTGTGGGATCACCTAGCCTAGAGCCAAATGCATAAAATTTATCATGAAAGTAAAAATATCGATTCAATTTTAAACTTAAAACGTTTCTGTAATAAGCTGTTTTCTGTCATATCACCAACGTTTTAAATAAAAAACAAACCTCTTTAATCAGCAGAGACTTCATGTTAAGAATTCAACAAATATTTTTCATTTTATACTATCAGTACATAGACTAACAACAATATTAGGCTATACTTTTGTTGCTTAGTAACATGACATAAAAGCCATTGTTGGAACGTAGTATTACCAAAACGCACTAGCTTTTCTATATATTA
>NW_013667518.1:99737-104166 GCF_000517525.1 Limulus polyphemus
AATTTCGTGAGTGATCTTAATTTTGATTGGCTCATAAAGGAATTTATACACGTTTGACTGCCTCTACTGTACTTTTCTGCCTCTTTGTTGGTTAAGCTTGATTTCGCAAAATTTATTTATTTCAGTTAGCTATGAAATGTGAGGTTCGGGTATATTATGGGGTGGGGGTGGTAAAATTTGCCCCGTCATTTTTGACGGGGGCTATACGCTAGTAATAATCACAATAATGAGCATTTTAAAAACACCAATACTTACTTTGTTGGTGTGTTTTCTTCTTCAGAAACACAACCTGAATCGTCTTCCTCGCTTTTACTCTCCTGATCTCGCTTTTCTATCCCTTTGTTATCCTTATGACAATGGGCATCATCTGGGTCCAAGGTAGCATGAGAAGAGTCATCTGGTTGAGAAGAATACGCTCTAGACACGCCCCCACCCGTGGCAGCTGCGAGTGCTGGGGTGGATGACAGTAACCGCCTCACTAAAGTTTGATTTGAAGAATGCCGATCGGGACCCGAGCGAGTAGAAACTAATATTTTTTTTATGACGGACACGGTAGTTAAAGATGTTCGAGCTGGCATATTTACATACACAAAAAATAACGAATATACTTCAAACTGTAGAAATACCTCCTATATTAAACTTTTAAAGTACTGCAGTTTGTGTTAATATCCATCGAAATAACTGCAATCGCCAATCTAACCAAACGTCCTGAATTAACAGCCGATTAATGCTGTTTAAGCCACAACTTACACTAGAGACTTTAACCGCCAACCGACAAATACCAGTTAACGACCAGAGAATAAACCGCACAGTTCAACCCGGCATTGACCCTACACTGATGTATGTTCGGTGCCTGGAATGGCAGACGATCAGTGGTCGATGGGGGTGGAAGACGCGGACCTTGGTTGAAGCAGGAGGCAAAGTAATCTCGACGCCGGCGTTTATCAAAGGTCAAAGGTCACTTCGTATCATATATCCTTTTACCTCGTCTTTCTTAGAAATGGTTGGCTAGTTCACTTAATCTGCCAGCGTAAATCAGTAACAGAATGCTCTTAGTATTATTTGCCCTACGACAATAGCTAGGATTGATAACATGTGAAAATTAAACTACAATGGTATCGCTCAAAGCTCACAGAGGTTATTTCTGGAATAGATAAGAAGGAACAGCAAATAATAAACATGCTGTTGTTCCTATAGCAGGTTCAAATCGCAGTTTTTTAATTTAAAAACTACTAATCTCAATTGAAAAATAGAGGAAAATTCAACCTCCAATTTTGGCTGAAAAAAAAAGAAGCTAAAGCAGAAAGAGGTAATGTAAAACTATTTTAGTAGCTCATAAAAAATATAAGTAAATTGAATTGGTACTGAAATAGAAAAATATGCACTTTGACCCCTCCCTTTCCCTCAAACACTTTATAAAAGAATTTTAAACTTTCGAAATAGAAGGGCAATGAAGAGAGTGATGAATTGGAACAGATAAACAGATAAATTGTGCACTTTGTAAAAATAATAAAAATAAAAGAAATGTATGGCTTATCTGTTCTTGAATTACTCTACCCTGATATATCATTCACACAAACTTACCAATGACACGATACTCGTACTTTCTCATAATCTGAGACCCAAAGAAACAAAAACTGATATCTGGTGGAATAAATTTCGATATATTGTTCAAAATGTTAGGCCTCTCGAAATTTATTTTCATTTGTAAAAGCCTTATCACGCTTTCAGTTGTGAAGATGAAATTATTAGCTAGGAGAGCTTATTATTGTAAATAATTATTTGTTGCCAGTTTAATTGATACGCTCGTGTAATCACATTATATAACTTTCTCCTTTTGAGCGTCCCTCTGCAGATTTTAGATGCTGATAGACACATTTTGTGTGTGTGTGTGTGTGAAAGCCTGTCCCCCCCCCCATTACTTTGTATGCTTGTATTGATGTTTACAAATGTTAAATCTACACGAACGAGGTAGTGCACAGTTTGAAATAATTTTGAAAGATTGCGTGAAAGGGAAGGACACTGAAGTTAGGACATTCCGTGAACCCCGAGTACCACAACAGACGCAAAATCCTTTGATATTTAATTCATGAACAACTGAAGACTCTTTATTATTTATCATTATTTTTACAAACAAGTGATCTTGTTAACTAAGGGCGATAAGAAAATGATTTTCAACGAGGTTATAAACTAAAGTATAATATTTTCTCGTAGTAAGAATTGAACACTAGATCATGGCTAGCTAACTTTGTTTGAAAGTGGGAGGAGCGGGCAAAAAAATCGAAGTCAGTATAACATAGCTCTTAATAATAGTGTACGTACACTAACTGAAGATGGGGGTGGGAGGCACTTGTCCCTTCTGCCTTGTGTGTTAGGCGCCTATGCGTTAAATAAAATTACAATTTAATATTCTGCATGGATACCGGTTTTTAGCATTTTTTGTTTCATCTTATAAGTTACCGCATTTTTTTTATTCACTGCTTTATTGGTTTTTACTACTTAAAGTTCTTATGTATTTCATACTTCGAAATCATTTTAACTGTTGAAAACTGTTTCCAAATATAGCAAAATTGTAATGTTTTTTTTTTTGCATCACCAATGCATACTGTTTCACTATGCATTTTATTTCATAGTTAAAATGGCGCTAAATACTCACCAAAGCTACAAGCAAGCACAAAAATGTACACTTGTATATTACACATGTAATTTATTATGCATTGTTATACTGATTCATACATACTACTATAAGTTTATATATTTGTATAGAAAAAAAAATTTGAAGTGCAAGTTAAAGTTTGAAAAACCATACAATTGCTGTGACAAAATGTTGCCCGGTCTGCACAAAAGTGATGCAAAAATTTTTAAGCACTCCCTAGCTTGTTGAGGTGAGCGGAAATGTTAAGTAAGAACGGTAAACGTTAACAATCATTGTTTGGTCCAAACTTTAATCATTTTTTTTTCTTTACAGTAGTTTTATCCATTTTATTTTGATACTTTCGTATTTTATCACTTTATATTTGCATTTGTTTGGTATCCTTGTTCTTTGAACTAATTCGAAGTCACTTTAGTTTCTAATAATTGTAATCATTAAGAACATAAAAAAAACATTTTTTCTTTCTCCCTTCTTTGGATCATTATTTAAATCTATATAACTATTCTTCAGAGAAATGTGTTTGCAGTTCATCTACGAGGTGTGGGAGTACTGGAAAGTACCGACTTGTTTGTTTATTGTTAAACACAATGGGCTATCTGCGTACTGTACACCACGGGTATCGAGACCCAATATTTAGCGTTATACTCCCCGAGACTTACTGCTGAGCCACAGGTGGCGTGAGGAGAAGTACAAATGACATTTGTGTGTTCCTTGGGATTAGGCGGAAGTGTTAAGGAAAGATGCAGTATCTACATGATAGCAGCCGGTTGAGTTTTATGGTATATGTATACATGACAGTCTAGATAGGAATATGAAATATATTAAACTCTGTCTTGCCAGGAGCGCCATTTCAGATTTTAATGGAGGGGGGGGGGTAAATTAGTGTTGGAGGTCGAACCTTTAAATGAAGAAAAAATAAATAATGCAGTCTGTTTTAGGATCATTTTATCTGATTGTTTCCTATATTATAACCCATAATAACCAATCAAATAAAGCAAACTAATCATATACATGTATGTACTGTTCGCAAATTAAACAAATGATATTAAATGGCGCCTCTGTGTCTTGCCTCTGAGGAAGGGTGTGTGTGTTGTTATAGCAAAGCTACATTGGTTGTGTGTGTGTATGTGTTTTGTTATAGCAAAGCCACATTGGGATATCTGCTGTGTCCACCCAGGGGAATCGAACCTCCTGATTTTAGCGTTGTAGATCCGGGTGGGGGGCGGAGGAAGGGAAGCACAATGTCTAGTCCGAACGATTTGCATTCCGTATTCAAATATTGATTATTATTCGTGTGATTTTTAACTTCTTTATTAATTTGTAGTTTTACATCCACTCTCAATTTTTCCATCACTTGTTTTAATTTTTGCTTATTTTACGAGTAATAAATAAACAAATATTGATTACCATTTTTTATTTAATTTCTACTTCTTTAAAAATATGTTGGACTAAGTTTCACATCGATGAGAGAATGATATAACTTGTGTTTCTAGTTTTGTCACATAATGTGAATTTTTATATGTTGTATTGCTAAATAATTATTTCACAAACGTCTGTTTGTCTATGATCTCCCACTCATGTTACTTCCGGGAGAGGCCCGGCATGGCCAGGTGGTTAAAGCGCTCGACTCGTAATCTGAGGGTCGCGGGTTCGAATCCCCATCACACCAAACATGCTCGCCCTTTCAGCCGTGGGGGCGTTATAATGTGACGGTCAATCCCACTATTCGTTGGTAAAAGAGTAGCTCAAGAGTTGGCGGTGGGTAGTGATGACTAA
>NW_013667518.1:104236-106860 GCF_000517525.1 Limulus polyphemus
AAACAAACAAACAAACAAACTTCCGGGAGCCTCTGTGTCTTCCCCGGGTATTGAATGGGTACGTCAGCTAATAACTAATGATTTTTTTTTTATACTCAGAACATAAAATACCAAGAGCTCTACGATTCTCGTCTCTGTCTAAGAACATTGAATAAAATCAGAAAATGTATAACGAACGTTTTTCAAATACAACTTAAAACCCGCACGTGAATTATAAACGGTTGATTTTAAGTATGTCGTACGTCTGCTTAAGCTGAATAATTGATCTATGTAGAATTCGTGTTGTTACTTTGTGGTTGATTAATGTTATGACCTCCCTTATGCCTGTCCTACCCTTCTTCTCGGTGGTTCAGCGGCCAGTCTGTAGGACATATAACGCTAAAAATCGGGTTTCGATACCCGCGATGGGCACATAGTGGAGCTTTGTGTTTAATAACAAACCTTTAAGCCATCAGATTAACTCATGCAGAGATGCCGCTACTATATCAAAAATATGCGCGCAAGGGGTTCTGGGGGTTGAGGAGAGGAAAGCCCTGTTGCGTCAGCGAGATCACGTGACTATTCTCACGCCCTCTGCTTTCTAGAACTATCCTGTACCTTGGCGAATGCTCTAGCATTTACTAGATATAGGGTAGTCTGGTATATAAAAGAGGGTGACAACGTGACAGAATAATGTGTGTGTGTAGGTAGTGAGTAATTGATCTGCAGTGAGAAAATATTGTTGAAGGTAACGTTCGTTATAGCGTTTGTTTTAGCGCGACTGTTGAAAATAAGTGTATCGGTAAAGTTATATTCAGAAAGAATAAACCAGTTTTATTAAGTAAGGACTTGTGTCGCTAAAGTTTCGTCGGAACGAAGTTACGGAAAGTTAATTAACAAACGGAGACGTAACAGCCCCATGGAAGATCCTGGGTTTTATGGTTTAGTGATCTTAAACTTTATCAAAAGAAACTTTATTGAACATTGGTTTATGTTTTTTGCTTTCTTTCCTTTGTGTTTTTAATACACACATAAACATACATGCCGTATTTGGTGACGATTGGTCCAGCGGTTCTCTAATAATAAGCTGACACACCTACAAATTTTTGTCAAATAATGTTTTAGATTTTTTTGCATCATTGAATTACATATGTATACGGAAATATTGATTCTATATAATGAGCCCGGCATCTCTGTAAAGAGTTAGTTAGAATATGCCATCTTCTTCCTTACTCTTCGCCTTCATTAACGGTAACACAATTATTATTTGTATTTATGGCAATAATACTAATTCTGTCTGCTGCTATATCAAAGTCTGTATTACCGACTTCAGGGAAAATGGCCAGTCAGCAGCGCCCTACCATTCACCAGCCACAGTAAGGGATTGTTTGTTTGTTTTTGAATTTCGCGCAAAGCTACACGAGGGCTATCTGCGCTAGCCGTCCCTAATTTAGCAGTGTAAGACTAGAGGGAAGGCAGCTAGTCATCACCACCCACCGCCAACTCTTGGGCTACTCTTTTACCAACGAATAGTGGGATTGACAGTCACATTATAACGCCCCCACGGCTGAAAGGGCGAGCATGTTTGGTGTGACAGGGATTCGAACCCGCGACCCTCAGATTGCGAGTCGAGTGCCTTAACCACCTGACAATGCCGGCCCACTGTAAGGGATTGACTGCCACATTTTTTTCACGCAACTGCAACTTAAAGTGCAAGGAATGTTTTGTGGCATCGCACGGATTCGAACCTAGCTCACCAACTACAGAATCCAGAGCTCTGCCATAGGGTTGACCAATTCCTGGTAGCATAAATAAGCCTCACGTCAACAATTATTAATAAGTTCATATATTTGGCCTTAAAAATTGACCAATGATCTTTTTTTGTATTAGATAACCTTTACTGTTATTTAATGTGTTCACTAAAACATCTAGAGAATTAGTGGTAAGTCTGATGTGAATATTTAATGTCTATGATATTTTTATTTCATTCAATACAGTAAACACTAGATGCGAGTATTTCTTTTTTTTTATGGTTTCTACGGCTACACGCTAGAAGAATTGTTTTTAGCACATTGTCTCCTCCCTCAAATTATGGAGTCCCGATGCATCACGTTTGTCAGTGCGCAGTCAGTGTCCCTAATTTTTATTTCGAACCACCGACGACAAAAAGGAAATTAGTCAGCAACAAATTACTGCTATTTTTATACATACGTTACTGAGCTATTTACTAATTCATTTATTTTTTACTTATTATTAGTATTAATATATATAACTCTTTTATACCAAATTCCTAATGTAAATATGAAATATGAGGGGATAACGCTTTTGATATAAATTAAAAAGTGGAGTTCAAGACTGCTAATCGCTGCTCGAAGCAAGCATCGCCTACCATCAATAACAGAAATTAATCAAAGTCAACTATTGTATTCTGAAAATAACTCGAAATTAGGCCTAATTAGAATATTTATAAAAAATTAACAAGACTATTAATATTTTTAACTACAGTCATTGAGAAAAAAGCTATATATGGGCTTAACTAAGCCAGTCAGATACTTCTCATCTTTTAAATTTAATTAAATATATATATAATTTTCTAGGAATATAATATATATTTATATTGTACGTTGAAGTGTACAATAAATTCA
>NW_013667518.1:107802-109907 GCF_000517525.1 Limulus polyphemus
CACACGTATCTTTTTTTTTTTTTTTTTTTCTGAAACTGGAAGGGATGCTGCTGTGGTATTTGCAGGTAAAACCGAATTACCCTCAGGAGAAACAAGTCAGAACATTGGCGACTAACCATGGGGACAGAATATGCACAAGCAACCAAACATAGAGTATTTTAAGCAAAAACTAAAAAAATTCTTACTTCATTCGCTACCAGTTTTTAATCTCCTGCAAAAGTGGTGTTTATCTACATAAATCAATCTTTAGGCACATACTCTGAGTTTTAGTTTTCGATAAATTATTTATGTGTGTGGGACAATTGTCCTTAAACTCCCGCTCGCAAAAGAAAAGTAAATTTGGTGTTATAAGGTTATTTATTACTAGTAGGAGTCGATCCAACAGTTAGGCCTATATTTGAGCAATCTTATATCGCACCTATATAAGGTTTTATCCTAGAAAACATTATGAATGGACTCAAAATAAGGCATTTTGGATCAAGAAATAGAAATTGATTTGTGAAATGTTATAAAAAGGATGCCTTTCTTTGTTTTTTCTTATAATTTCTTAATAAACAATTTTCTTTCCCAAAGTGGTACGTAAGGGACGGTGTGGGGGGGGGGGGGACCTGGGTAATATGACGTCACGGGAACTCCAGCCTATTAAATTCTGTAGTTTCATCTTTTAGTACGAGACACACCGCATGCGTAGAAATTGTAATCTAAGTAAGCCTGTTACATTTAGCATTCGTGTTACCCACGATGACGTTTAGGCTTATTTTATCTGTTACTCAAAATTGTTATTTTAAAAACAAAATTTTTAAACTTATACGAAGTTGTTGTCCATCCTGATTATATTAGATTTTAGATTATTCAGTTCTTTTTCGAAACTCAAGACTGGTTTTATCATGCCGAAGGGAAAAAGAGGAAAATCAAAATCTGGTAGGGTAGAAAATTAAGAAAGCTAAGCCTAATCAAGAGCTAATAGAAATAGTAATACTACTACTAGTAATAATAAGCTATTATTAAAAGTAATTGATAGGGTACAACAATGTGTAACACTGTAAGTAGTTGTATTAGTTATGTTAAGGAGAGTTGTAATAATTAGGTAGTTGCTATACAATTATAATTTCATCGCAACATTATAGATATGATGTAACATATGGAAAACAAACTGAACAATTACTAATTAGTAAATTACTTAAATTTGTCTTAACCCTAGAACGTCAGCGTGGGGTCACCATGACCCCACCCCACTTAATGTTAATGACTGAAAATTTAACGCTGGGATTCTAGGTTTAATCTTAACAATGTAACATTGGTAAACTGTAAATCCAACTTGGACAAGGCTGTCCTTGCACACCCTCCTTTGAGTTTGAGAAGACTAATTTAAACTTTCCTATTTTTGAAAAAATCGTAAATTCCATTCGAGAATTCTTGTAAAACTATAAGTGTTGGTTTCCACAACTGCTGAGTGTAATCCTACAAATATTGGGGGAGTTTCATTGGTTTTTAAGTAGTGAAAATAAAAAAAATTGTACACCATTGGATTCCATAGTCAAAAATTAGTAATTTACAATAAAATGTCATTTATGTATTAAATAATTAATGAAAAACAATTAATAATTGTATCTGTAAATTGACCTTTTGCACCACACAACTATCTTATTGGAACAATGCTATCAAAATGTCAGTGATTGATATAAATGAATAAAAACCCTATAACCCGAGTGCTTTCGAAAGGTGGACCTTTCTTCTTCAGGGGCAAACTGGGAATGGTGGTGTAATTGAATAAATGATTTATTAGGATATTTTAAAGTTTCATCCATGTAATAAAGCACGTTGTCAAACCTGCAAGTTCATAAAAACCATTGACTCATTTTATGACAAGCACAATCAAAGAAACTTTAAAATATCCAAAGAAATCATTTGTTAAACAAAAAATGCCATTTAACTTGTACAGTGTAAAAAATGCAATTACCAATATGTAGGACAAACACAAACAACTCTTGCACAACATTTCAACAACCATAAATCTTCTATTAACACCGGAAAAGATCTCCCTGTTGCTCAACACTTTAACCAACTCGGTCATTCCATTAACGATGTCACTCTACATTAGCATT
>NW_013667518.1:110493-112840 GCF_000517525.1 Limulus polyphemus
GTGATCTCCGTTCATTGTTTTCATCTCTGTCAGAAAAATATTTTTTATTCTTTGCTTATTTTTTTCATGTAATGTGAATGCTGAATTTCCTAAAACGTACTATTTATTTAAGATAAGTTTTCTATATCTGTTTTTATAACTTGATTAGCATAACATATGACTTTCAATCAGTCTCCAGGTGTCACCTTTATATAAACACTTAAGTATAGTTTTAAATTCACATATATTTATCCATTTCTAAAGTAAAATATGCCTAACACCTTTTCACATATACTCTCGCCATCAGCTACACTGTACCGGAAATGAGATGCTAACAACAGTACATAGAGAAATAGACTAAACATTTCCTGGAAAACTGGATGACCTTGATGACATCACTAAACTCCCTTTATATATATATATTACTCATTCGATTACACCACCATTCCCAGTTTGTACCTGAAGAAGAAAGGTCCACCTTTCGAAAATGCGCTCGGGTTATAGGGTTTTTTATTCATTTCTATCAAGACTTCTTGAACCTGTGTTTTTTTCTAACATCTTCAGTGATTGATATAGTATTATTGCTTTACCTGGTAACCTGATACATTGAATGAAACCTGTGACTAGGTGAAATAAAATGTGGTACTAATAAAATACTGTTTTTGAAAATCCACCTGTGTGAATTCATGTTATATTGCAAGAAATGAAAATTTATAACAACCAAATATTAAAACTGAGGTATGAACTTGCACATGTACCTATGAAAGTACAGTAGATTCGTTGAATTCACATTGGTTGTAAAGTAAATTTAATTATATGACGTATGGCAGACTTACTAGGCCAACATATTGTCTGTTTATGCCCAATGATATGATGTAAATTGTCAAGCCAACATGTCTATTTGTGCCTGATATGTCATAAAGCAGACTGTTGCCAAGTAAACATATCTGTTTACAATTTCAATTCATCATTTTTTTGACATGGTGTTGGTTGGATTTGGGTAAACATATATATTGGTTTAAGCCTTATGTAATACTGACCACATAGTTTATTGTATGGTTTGTTTAAATAGATTCAGTGACTAAAAAGTATTTAATAATGGGTTTAAAGTTTTGTTTGTGTGTTTTCACATAGAAATTGCTTCTGGATTCAATGAAACCACTCAGACCAATGTAGAGCATGGAGAGAGCTATCATTTGATGTATCACTGGCCCTTGTTGGTCCAGCAACATTTTGCTGACACCCTGTTTTTGGTTCTAACATTTGCTTGCTGGTTGTTACTATATAGCAGTGGAAATGTTTAGCAATCATAGTTATTTTATTTACAATTAGTGGGAGTGTGGTTGCCTTGAAATAAACTGTGCAAACACAGTGTGTAACAGTACTGTAGACTTTTCATTTGCTGTTTGGGATGCAATAATTTTGCATTTTGTTTATGGGAGATTTATATATATATATATATGCATGCAATTGCAGCTTCTCATTCATGCACTTCGTGACTGGGAACTATAATTCTGTGGAACTCCCTACAAGTAGTGTAGACCTACATCTCTGCCTTACCATTCATAATTTTTTTTTTGTCGATTGATTTCCTATATCATTGACATGTCTCCTTCATAACATATTCAACAAAATATGTGCTTTAACATATGTAAAGAGCTAGGGTATTTTTATTATTATTATTTAAATTAGGTAATGGGTAAAAGCTGAATGTGCATATTGTTGCTTGGATGGGACCCTTAACCCTTTCATTATGGGCTGGGTGGAATCTGCCCAGCTCATAACCACAAAAGTATCCATGGAAGTAATTATACCATGATTTTTGATAATGTATGTGTATCTTTTCAAAACTTTGCAGGTTATTGGTAAACATTACAAGCCATTTGTATACAAAATATCAGGTTTTTAAATTAAGTATTAGGATTTGTTTTTAAAGTTTTCTTTCAGAATTTTGATTATCCAACATGCAAATTAATTTTGATTTTAAGATTAAAAATACTTTTATGCATTAGAACATTTTCAAATTTCATATGTGGAATCTTTATAACCTCCAAATAATTATAAAATTAAAAAAACTTTATATTTTATCTGTTATTTTCACTACTGTATCTCTGTATGATTTGATTTGACCAGTTTCGTAACCTTTATATATATAAAAAAAAGGAAATAAATATAAATTATGCTTTTTTCATTCTAGAATGACTTCAAATTATAACATGAAAACACAAATGTTTAGTCTAAATATATTAAATTTCATAACATACATTTATATATATTTATTATTTCTTTTATATTGACCTTTCAGCCATGCCTGGCTAACATTATTGAAGTTGCAATGATACGGCACATGTGCACTTATGTTACCGTA
>NW_013667518.1:113775-116620 GCF_000517525.1 Limulus polyphemus
TGCATTCAACATACCATGTGACACAAAAATTGATGTTTAACTTTTTTTTTTTTTTTTTTTTTTAAGTTAAGAAATTGAGTAAAGTATAATACTAAAATCTGAATAATAATCTACAGTTTGATACCAAACTTATTGACATAAATTCATGAAATAGTAGTTCAATAAAATGTTGAATGCAAGTCAATAAAGCAATGACATGGCCTTTCACACATGATCCATATAGAAAGGGTTAACTGGAGCCAAGTGTTTTATTCCAAAACTTCATTTTGTGTCTTGTTCTATTATATTTATAATACAGCAAAAAAGTCAGGCTTTTATCCTATTTATCCACCAGATAATTTTGTAAACTTCGTTAAGATCACTTCCTACTATTTTTTTTTTTCTAAAAGAGAAAGAAATTGACACTTTAATATTTCCCAAAAGACAATCCCTTCATCCCTGGAATTATTCTAATAGCCTTCTTCAACTATTTCCAAATAAGTTAGTACCTTTCTTAGATAAGGAGACAAACTGTACATAGTATTCCAGGTGATGTATAGTAACCAGTGACTTGTATAGAGATAATTGCCTCCTTTGACTTTTAATCAATGTCTGTAAATATGCAGTATTATAAACACTTGTGCAAATTTGTTATGCACAGTGTTCTGTCAAGTACTTGTATTTCTTGGCTAAATATGTATGATAAAAACTATTTAACCTAAAACTGCAATTCTCACGTTTAGCATAAATATAAATAATCTTTCTCTTTTTTTTTAAGGAGGTAGGACATCTGCTCCAAAGCTTGATGCAAATCTCGTGGTAGGAAGTGAAGAAGAATCCAACTTTGACAATGCAAGCATTATCAGTAATGTTTCTGAATCTCGATTTGGTAGTGATGATGGAACTTGTAAGTTGATAATTTTAAGTGTCTGGTTATCTGTAATTTAGTGTACAACAAGTGACGGTTTCTGCTTGGTAGATATGAATTTATTGGTTGCTGGATTAGTTGTGTTTACATGAATTTAAAATTTTACACCTTTTTTTTTGATAACACTTGTATGATATGTATAAAATGTAGTAAAAAACATTATATATATCAAGACAGCCTGCCAAACCTGCTTACTTTTTATTGGATTAAAATTGTAATTCCTAAATTTAAAGTTGTTGATTTTAAAATGGAAGATCACACTTTCTAAATTTAATCTGTAGTGGAATACAAATTAACATTAATATCACAATTTCTAAATGCTCAATATTAAATAATATTCTGAAATAGCTTCATTTCTTAATTTAAAGTACTACTTAAAAGTTTATATAATTCATCTCGCAATAAATTTACCATTTTAGAGGTAATGATGTATCATATAGATTGCATAATTCTCAATTTTACAAATGTAAGGTCAACCAAGACTAGTTTTTCTTTGTTACATTGTACAAATATTAGAGGATACAAGATAACTTTCAGATGTAGTTGTTCTGACAGGCAAGGCACAGATTGACAGATAATTTACATATAAAATACTAACACACTAAACACTTATTTCAGGAACTACATGTTATTCTTTTAAACGTTTTTTGTTGATAGAGTAGTTTTAATGTCATACAAAAAGTTTCTGCTGTGGTAATGAAATCACTTGAAATCTCTTTCTGTTTTACAGGGTTGTGATGTTTGGGCTTATTTCAGTAAATAGCTTATCAAAAGCAAACCAACAGAAGTCACATACCACTAACACACACACACACTTCTCATGAAGTAAGCCTATACTTTAATATTTCCTATTAAAACTCAAAGGCAAGAAAACCCTCAATATAACCTTCAAGTTATAAACATAAAATCCAGTCATGCCAACCTCTACTTATGAGAAATTACTCTTGTGGTGTTTTTCATCTTCAAAATGTTTCAAATTAATGCTTTCTGTGAGTAAATACAGATTGTAACTGTGATAATGTTACTCATAAAAAGTAAATTGTTTCACTATAAACTCTTATGACCTATATATTTTTTAAATTGATATGTAAATTTGGCCACCACATCTTTTAGCAAGTATGAGGAATACTTATGGAAGATAACTTTAGCTCATCGTTGCCTATTTATATTTAGTTGAACTTGAACTAATATACATGGCAAGAAGGATAATGAAAGCTTTAAACAGTAGTAATGTTTGTAGTGTATTGATGATGCTCTTTTACATAAATGTCAAGGTATTCATATTCATTATTACACATGAACTCTTTCAGCACAGGCACGATCGTTAGGATTGACCTCGCAACCATTTTGTGCTTGTTATAGTATTCATGCTATAACTTTTTAAATTAGTAAGTGAATGTGAATGAAATTTGGTACATTATTAGTAAACATTACAATGCTTTCATACATAAAATATCAAGTCTTAAGGTTTGTAAAGCAATGTTTTTCGGATGACTTTTTTTCTTCTCACATGTTGCCTATCTAACATGCAAAGTAATTTTTCACTTTAAGATTAAAATTACTTTTATGCATTAGAAAATTTTCAAATTTCACATGCAAAATCTTTATAATGTCCAAATAGTTATCAAATGTTTCTTAAGAAAAAACTTTATCTGTTATTTTCAGTAATGAATCTCTGTATGGGTTCGGCAGATTGGACTGATCTCGTAACCACCATAAAACATTAAGAAAAAATATAAGTTATGCCTCTCATTCTAGAATGACAACAAATTATAACATGAAAACATAAATATTTAGACTACATAGCTTAAATGTCATAACATTATACATTTATATATATTTATTTTTATCATATTGACCTTTCACCTGTGCCCGGATAACAATACAAAAGTTACAATGACGCGACACAAGTGGACTTATGTTACCATATCAAATAAC
>NW_013667518.1:117094-125258 GCF_000517525.1 Limulus polyphemus
TTTCCTTAAATTAGTTGTCTCTATTGATTGTTTATTAATGATAAATGAAATTTAATCTAATTTCAAGTCCACTCATGACTTTGTCATAGCTACTAAAATATTTTGTGATGAATTACTGGAAATTGCTTGATGTCTTTACATCATTTGTATTGAATTTTGCTGCCGTTGTGCTTTGTGGTAACTTCATGAAATCTGCACTATTCAAACTTGAGATTTACTCGTAGGCTTATGAAATGAACAAAATATATTTTTGTATTGATTTTCTAAGGTTATTCTTCAGGACAAATGTAGTTTAATAAGTTTATTTCAGTTAAACAAAAGCTTATGAATAATTGTGTGAAGCAGTTTAGCATTAAGTTATTATTTAAGTATTGAAATGGAACAACAACAACAACAAAAATCTATATAAAAAGAATCGGTTTCTGCATGTGTGTCATGTAACTCCTTATCTGCTGGGTTGCACTGACTTCTAAATGGTGCTAAATGAATTCTCAGTCCCAAGATTTGCACAGAAGTAAAACTTTTCACCCAACCCCTTAGGGAACCCAGGTATTTTGCAAAAACACTTATGGGGATTCCCAAAAAGTGGATCCCAAACTTGGCATTCATTTACATTAGAGCATATAAATAAGTAGGCCGACTAATTACCATTTGTAATTTGGTTGAAGAAATTATATTTGCATTATAGTGGCAATGATCATTAAACTGAAAATATCCAAAATGGTAGTTCAACATTAAGTTTGTGCTATAGCAGTCCCGTAAATGTGGATTATGCTAGTTTTTATTTCTAAGAAACAGTTCACAGTGTTTAGTATACAAGCCTGCTTTATCTCTTTATGGTTATAACTTTTGTGACTTTTTATTTGAAAGGGGGTGAAGAAGTGGAAGATGGAGCAATGTATGATGATTTTGAGGAGAAAATGAAAGAAGCTATTGATGGAACCACACAGAAAAGGTTTGTGGTCTTTGACCTACATCTACTTTAGGTAAACAAAAACAAATGATATAGTATATTGTTAAGGTACATAATTTCCATCCAAATCATGTTTTCCAGGTTACTGTGTATTGAAAAATTTACAAATATAAAATATTCAGTGTTTTGAATAAAATACTGAGAAAAATATCAGTATTGAAACAAGATTTTCTGAGTAAAATAAACATTTCTGTTGAGTACAAACTATATATTTGCAGTTTACAATAAATTGGGTGCATGTTTTGTAAGTTTAAAAGTACTTGTTTGTACACTAAAAAAATATTCCTTTAGCTGTGTTTGCCTATTTAAAACTTAACTTTTTTTTCAATTACTGTTTACTCTGAATGAGATGCAAACAACATAATTTATTCATTTTTTTAAATAGTGTTTATCTTATATAACCTATATATAGTGTCGAAGGAAAGAGATTTCTGTAATACTGAATTTTCCTCAAGCATTGTGTTGATGTATTTTATTTTTATCGTCTACTTCAGCACACGTCTATGTTACTTTGTTAGTGTAAATATGCATATTTGTACAAATGGTAAACATATTGAACATATTCATAAATGAAACCCTATTGTTGTTGAAATGGTCTATGCTAGTAAAATATGTAATTAGACTTGTTATGAATATTAAATGTGATTTATTACATTTACACATTTTATACATTTTTCACTTCATAAAAAATACTTAAAACTAAATGAATAACATATCTAATAAGAATCAATTTAATTTTATTTTTATCCTGTTTTATTTATTCCTGCATTAACAATAAGCTACCTGTAAATGTGTTTGCTCTAAAGGTTTTCTGTTTCTATTATTAGTTTCTGAAAGTTATATAATCCTGTTCATAATTTTTAAAAATTTGTTAGCATTGGCTTATTTAATAGGAAAATGCACATCCAATTTTCTCTTTTTTTTTAGTGCAAAAGGGCGAATGGTCTGTCTAGAAACTATTAGAAAAGGTTTCACATCAAAATACATGTACGACTTCATTATTGAAAGGTGAGTGTAAATAAAGCTATGTGATATAACAAGATTCATAACTTAAATATATTGTTGTTTTTTTTAGAGCTTCCAGCCTGGGAAGGGCATTTGTAGGAAGGTTCACTGAGTCTACTGTGAGTAGAGCTTGCAGCACCTGAGTGGGTGAGGGTATGGTGTGAAAAATGTTTGAAAATAGAACTTCAAAAGGGATCTATTTGAGGCACTTAAACAACAACAACAAATTTTTTTTTTCATTTTAAACATGTAATAAAACAAGATGCATTGGTTCTTAGCCTATTTTGATCTAAACCCTTTTAAGTGAATTATAGTGAAGTGTCTGTTACTGAATTTTACTAATGCACACAAACTTTATTGAAATGTTTACAAGTTTTAGACCAAACGAAGGCAATATTTCTTAATAAATAAAGGCTTTCCAAATTTAGCCTTCTTGACTTGGGAATGCCCAGGTTGAAAGCAGTCATTTTCAGTGCCTGATGTATCTTTGAAAGGAAAAACATTACCATAGTCGTCATGAATTCACACTGAGCACCAAGTACGCTGCTGATGTCATGCACTCGTGAAAATCTATGTACCAAGTGACTGTTTTTTTTTTGTTTGTAAAATCTCCAAATGAAACCAGTCTTGCATGTGCACAAGGCTTATCTGTTGGTCCGTATGTGGGTATGCCATGGTGGGAACAAAGCAGTATAATGCAAAAATGTTATTAGGCTTTCTATGGTAGCTGATATATGACTTTATATTATTAAAATAAACAAATTATCCATTTTTTTGTTGTTATGCTTTCAAATTGTGGAAGAATATTAGTCACAGTGGAGACCTGTGAAATCGGGAAGACTGAAAAGTTAGATGTGTTACTTGTATAGTGTTCTGGAATGAACTTAATCATACCTTGCAGATTAAATGATGATACCTTTCTGTCTGTTATACATGGTTAAATCTTAACTTTTGCTTATCAGTTGCAGTGTGTTCATGCTGGTTTAGATAACTTATTTCTTTATAAAGTGTCTTAAAGATAGTATTACAATAACCCAATTGGCTTAGATGTAAAGAATATATGATGTATAGGAAATATATATGTGTACATGTTCAAACATGTTAAACTATCTTTCAGTACAGAGCATCACTTAACAAAGGTGCTATGCTAAAATGTGACAAAATGAAAATGGTATGAAAAAATAAAATTTACATTTGGTAGAACTTGCTGGTGTGAATCAACAGGTGTTTTGCATGCTAATGGAAAAAGTTCAAAATTTAACAAGCTGTGCATTTTAATACAAGAAGTGTCAGAGATGTGGAGTCAGGGTAGGAACAGTTGTTCACGTGCTCACACACACTATATGTAATCCAAGAGTCACTTGCTGGAATCACATTTTCTGATAGTATGCATTACCTACGATATTTTTAACACAAATTGGATTCCAATTTTTTTTTAAATCTGAAACATATGAGAATAAATGAAGTACCTGTAGCTCAGAATACAGAAAATGAAACCCATGATATTCCATTCTGATAAATTTTGGCTGACAAGTGGCTCCTAAAAAATCTGTTAACATGTCAGGTCTGAAATTAAGGATGGAAAAATGTTCATAGGTGGGGTGTTTGAACTTAAACACATTTTTACACTTTTCACATCATAAGTGGATTTTAATGAACAGTTAGGTTGAGAAAAACAACATTGATATTACATACAGTAAAGAATGACTGAAGGAGAAACGGAGTAGAATCAAAAGTTCATAACAGTAAATATTCTAAATTTTCACTAATCCTAATATATATAAAATTTGTGCTGAATCAATATCTTTTATTATTGATTCTGTCATGTCGCAGTCCATTTTCCTGCAACAGTAATGTGCATCCCTTTATTACAATCATCTTGGTTTGATTTTTTTTAAGAATGAAAGAATATTTATTTCAAATATGTTGACATCATAATGTTCATCTAAAAATAATAAAACAAATAGTAACAATCATTGTTAAGTATGCCATGCCAAATTGGAAAAAGGGAAGGTTTTCGTCTCTGTCATGATACTATTAAAATGATTTGATACTTTTCTATAACAGTTTTCATAAATTTTCATTAAAAGTTGGTACTATTTTGTTAATTATATTTTTGTCATTATAATATTTTTTTGTGTTCTCCTTAAAAAAATATTTCTTGACCTTGGGTCCATTTTCTTATTTTGTTTGACATATTATGAATAAATTGTGCTCATCTAACATTTTATGACATTTAGATTAATGGAAATTTTTAAAGATAAATTGAGAAAAAGTGAAAACATTAGCCAGGGTAATTCTTAAGATCTCAAATTTTTCTGGAATTTTTTTTTAACTTTTACATCACTAGTGAAAGCTTAGTATTCTTTTGTATATGCTTTGTTAAAGTGTGCCAAACTGTTTTGCCTATTTATGATTTTCGTAATAATGCTATAGATAATAGTATATTAAATGATAGTTTCATATTACTTACTAAATTACAGGAAAATCACTGTTACCGATATGTTGGAAAGAAGTTTAAAGAAGGGAAAAGGAGAAGAACAAGAAATAGCAGCAATCTTAACAGCTCTTGTCTGTATACATCTTGGTGTAGGAAATGAGTGTGAGACTCTCTTTCATGAAATAGGTCCTATTTTTTCCCAGATAATTGCTGATCCCACAGCATCTTCTCTAGCCAGAGCCAAGGTCAGTTAATCCTTTCACAACAGGCTCTGTATAAAATACAGAGTCTGTATACACACATTTGCACTCCTTAAGAGTTTATACTATAAATTTTAATATAGTATGTCAACTTTCACAAAATTGGTGGATTTTGGGAAACATTGCAAGTCCTTTTTACACACAAAAATCAGAATTTTTCATGAAGTATTTTTACTAAAGATTTGTTTGTGAACATATCGAGTGTTTTGTTACTAGTCTGAGTGCAAAGTGATTTTCATGTTATCATTAAAAATATTATTTTTCTTCCGAAAAACCTCAAATTTCATATGCATAATCCCTAAAACATCCTAAATACATTTCAAACGTTTGTTTTGAGTAAAAATTTATATTTTATCTGTTATTTTCTCTACCCTAACTCTATACAAGGTTGGTCAATTTGGAAGACCTCGTAACCATAAAGAGAATCTAAATTACCCTTTTTTTTTCTTTCTATTGTAACATGAAACTACATTTGTTTATCCTTAGTATCTTTAAGCTCGTAACAATATATAACTATTTATACTTACATTTTATTGTTTTATCACCTTTTGAACTGTGTCTAACTACTATTCATCCCATTATAAGTTGTAAATCACTTGGGGAATGTGGTCTCATGTTATACTATTGAATTACTTTACTCGTAAGCTACTCTGAGCTGTTTACGTGTGTGCCTCATTAAATTTTTTTATAATATGACTATTTATTTTACCTAATCTAAAGAGAATCCTATTTTTACATTTTAGTTACTTTTATAATAAAAAAAAATATACATGAAAAACGAGTAATAAAGTACCTTCCTGGACATTCTTTTTTTTTTTTTTTTTGCTGTTGAATGTCGATGACAATCAACCCTTCTTTTTTATACTAATGGTAATAGTGCACTAAATAATTTTTATTTAATTAAATAATGCACCTAGGAACATAGAATAATAACATATAAAAAGCAGACAATTTCCCCTACCTATCACAATTTTTTCGGCTTTCTAACTATGCGACAAGGGCTGTTACAAATTCATCGAAGCTAGTTGCTGTCTTTCCTGTGGAAATGAAGCTTGTACTAACAGAGAAATTGACAATTCTCTGTTCAGAAAACAGTGTAATATGATGTATCATTTTATAGATGAAAATCTTGGCTTTTTATTGGTTATACATAGTATAGAATTAAACATAAGAGAACTATTAACAATTCCTGAAAGAAAGGATGTGAAAGGTGGGTGTGGCAAGATGGGGTCTGATTTTTCTATTTGATAGCTTTGTAACCAAGCAATGATGATTTTATAGTGAGTAATCTATGTTATTGGAGGGGTGGTGAATAAAATAGAGGGGATGCCTAGAGAAAATGTCACATTTCTCACACTAGGGGAATTCAGGATTTTTTAAAAAATAATTCCTTATAAAATTAGGAACTTAAAAGTTATTATACTGTTAAAATATGTATTATTAGCCAAGATTTTATGCTGTACTAATTGGTATAACATAAACAAGAAGTAGTTTAATAAAATTTTGAATGTAAGTCACTAAAACCTCTTGATGTGCAGTAAATGATGCCTCGGCAGAGAGGGTTAAACTACTTTATTATCATGATATAAGAAAAACTTTGTATCAAAAAGCTAATAATCCACATCTAACTATTATACATTCTTAACTTTATAAGGCAGTATTAAAAAATAAATCTCAATTTTCCCCTTGTATGAGAATTGTGACGTTTGCTCTCTAGGTCATCCCTCTTCTCTAATTTATTTACCACCCCTCCGAGAGGTTTGGAATTCAATGCAAGTTACTCATTATAACATTGTCATCACTCAGAAGCATAATCTTTATAGTTTTCTCTCTTATTTGGTTACAGAGCCATAAGTCAGAAAATCAGAACCCTCTTGCCACACCCACCTATCACACCCTCTTTTTCACAAATTGCTAATAGTTCTCTCTGATGTTTGATACTACATTATTTATAACCAATAGAAAGCCAGTTTTAGCCTATCAAATGATGTATTATATGAAATATGTTGTTTTCTGTACAGAGAATTGTCTGTTTCGATTCCAGTACAAACTTTATTCTCACAGGAAACACAACAAATTGACAAACTTAGTTGAATTTTAAAGGCTCTTATTGCATGGTTAGAAAGCCAAACAATTATGATAGTTATAGAACATTGTTTATTGTTTTTTACGAGTTATTATTCTGTGTTCTTAGATGCATTATTTAATTACATAAATTTAGTGCAGATGTAACATTAGTATAATAAATAATTAAAAAAAAACTAGGGTTAAGTTTCATTGACATTCAACAGCATTAAAAAAAGACCCAGGTAAATACAGTATTTCTTGTTTTTCATGGGTATTCTTTATTTTTGTAAAAGGAACTAAAATGCAAAAATTAGAAATTTTTTTAGTTCAGATTAGGTAAAATATTAAAAAAATAATAATAAAAATTGTTCATGAGTTACGCTCATCATTAGTCCATGTGTTACATAATTCGATAGAGTAACATGAGCTACATGTTTGAGTAATTTCCAATTTGTGTGGTGGGATTATTTGTGAGACATGGTTCAAAGGGCAATAAAATTTAAGTAGAAACAGTTGTATGCTGTTATGATGTGTAAGTTATTTAGGATAAACAAATCTAGTTTCTTCTTGCAATTTGAAGTCATTCTAGAAAGAAAAAGAGGTAATTTATATTTATTTCATGTTTTTTTATGGTGGTTACAAGGTAGTCAAACAGACAAACCCCATAGGTTAGATAGTTAAAATTAATTATTTTTTGTACTTAAAAAAACATTCTTTGGAAATTAGTACATCTTAAATGTGTCATCTTCACACATTCGTAATAATGAAGTCCATTAGCTAGTGTGTCATTTCATAGCGACAGGAATATCAGACCACAACCAGTTTGATATTCTGCTTTTTACATTAAACAGTCGTAGTAATTAGCTAATTTCTTGACTATTGTTTTGTGTTGTATTTATACTTTCTTCCCCTTGATGGTAAGCTTAATTTGCTTTATCTAATTGACAGAAAACAATTGTACATGATAACTACCTGTAGATGGATTCTCTGACCCCCTGTGAATTAAACCTTGTCCAATGTTTAGGTTCATGATAGTATTTAGAAGTAACTTAGTAACTTCAAAGTGGATGCTGACAGTTTCTTGATATTGTAATACTGTTGTCTTTTGATGTTAATCATGAATTACTTCCAAGTCTCGTATCTTGTATACACTCACATAATGTAATTAGTTTTAGAATTGATTCAGAAGTTTTTTTAATGTTCTATTGCTGAAGTGATACTATAATGACTTATTTAAAGTGGGTTGTTTTATAATAGTTTTGAAGCTCAAGAAAGGTGCTGGTATATATATATATATATATATATATATATATATATATATATATATATATATATATATATATGTGTGTTGTTTAGTTTTTAGCTTTACGTTTAAGTTTAACGTTTTAAGGTTTTTAAGGTTTTTTAGGTTTTTTTTTT
>NW_013667518.1:125357-129232 GCF_000517525.1 Limulus polyphemus
ATACTATGTGTGTGTGTTTTTATTCTGTTTACAAGTTAGGTTGATTTTTTTTTTTGCTTCCTTTTGAATCTAGTGTGCAACAGCCCTAGGGTTATGCAGCTTTATAACCAGCTCTGGTGTTAGTGTAAGTTTTCTCTTTGATTTATATAATTATATAGCAAATATAAGGAACAATTATATTGTATTTTATTAAATTATGTTCATTTTTATAATCTGAAGTAAATATAGTGTTTTTCAGACTGTATGCTGAAGACTATTGGCATTTAGTTTGTATTTTTCAGCTGATTTTACTAGTAAGTAGCTACAGATCATATCACTGGCCATTCATGTCAGTCTTGGAGAAAGGATTCAAAGTTTTTTATTTTTACAATAAGCTTCAAGACATTTGCTTTCCAAATGGGCTGTTCAGGTTATAAGGTGGGTCATTTCTATTCTTCCTTTAATAAAATGGTTAAGGTTTCCAAATGTAACATAGTATATAAATTAAGAGATAGAGTTACACATAATCCATACGTCCATAGAACCATGAATTTCCAAGCTCCATTTTAATTATCTTAATTCCTTTATATACTGGATAAAAATATTTAAGTAAAACTATAGTCTTATTAGCTTAAAAGGCCTGAACTTCATATGATCCTGACTGTAGTAAACTGTTGATCAAAAGTCAAAGCATTAAAACTGTTATATCTGTTAAAGTGACCCACTTTCAGTTTTATCAAATCCTAAGTAAATTAGATAATTTTCTAACTTCATTTCGTATGGTTGATGTTAATGATAAGCCTTACATATAAGTTTTAGAAAATCTGTGACTGAGTTGTTTGAGTTTTTTTTTTTTTTTTTAAAGCTCTTCCAATAAAGAAGTGTTTATTTCAACAGGGTCTGGCTTTGAACATGCAGTTGCTACATACCATATTCAGTGGATCATTCCTGAAAGGCAATGGAGCTGTTCCTTCTCATACCCCAGAAGTAGCTACTCTTCACAGCCATGCATTGCTAGCATGGAGCCTACTGGTTACAATTCTGTCAACCTCTCAGGTATTGGAGTTGGCAGTAAGGTAAGCTTTCTAGTGTGATTAAATAAACAAGAAGTTCAAACATGATTTTAACAGAATGAAATATTAAAATGAAAATGCATGGAAGTCTTATTAAGACTAAACTTATCCCATGTTTTAGACCATATACTTACCTTAGTGCTCAAATTTGGCCACATAAAATGCTTTCTAAGTTGGCTTGTATAATATTATCTTTTACTAATTAATACAATTCTTAAACAGATTTTATTCAGAAATGATAATATACTGGAACTTAGTTTAATTTCTTGCTTCTTATTTTTGATGCGGGTTAGGTCTGTGAATGACAACAAATGTGTAAATACTTTTATGTTATGCACATACCACATCTTGCTCTGTTATATATGTTATATTGTACAAATTTGAAATTATTTTTTGTGCAGTTTTAATTTGGAATGTACTAAATTTGGTTTGTGTGCATGTTAATTTAATCCTATTAATTATTTTGGGATTAAGAAGGTTTATCTACTGTTTTATGGGATAGTTTTATTCTACTCTTTTTATTTGGAACAATTTAGATCTTTCCCATGCCGTAAGAATGTTTTGGATAGTAATGATCTAGTTTTGTAATATAATGGTTTGCTACAGAAAGAATGTGGATTTGGAGAGCAATTTTAGTTCATTTTGTTAAAATTCATTTCTGATATTGAAGGAATCAAGGCATGCTGTAGACATCTTATCCTTGTTTTAATGTTTACAGTGTTCAGTCCTTTCAACTAATTGTTGAATCGGTAAGAAATTCATTCTGCCAATATAGCATTTTTTATTCATCTTCACACTGAGACTTCTCTCTCATTTCACTTGTAACAAATCGATACAATTGTCCTTTCAAGTACTAGATCCAGGGTTCAAACCTGTAATTATTGTGTAGATTAAGCAACTGTGTGTTTGAGATGCTCTAGGAATAACACACCTGTATATGACCATACATGCTTTTTATGATTTTTTTATATTCGTACGTATTTCTATAATTTTTATAAGGTGTCTTTTGAAAGTAAAGTTCTTAATTATTCTGGGCCATTAATAAATTGCTTCTAGTTCTAAAGATTGTTAGTAGTCACTATAAATGGTGTCATTGGTTCTGTTTCATAGTGCTACTATTGCTGGACATTTTTCTACATTTGAAGGTTATTGAAAAAGTGTTTCCCAGTCATTTGTAAGTTAGTGATTATTAGTTTTGTATGTATAACAAATTATTTATTTATTTGCAGCCATTTGCAAAAGTTATCTGAACTATTAGAAAGCCCTAACCTAGAACTGCGAATAGCAGCAGGAGAGACAATTGCTGTCCTGTATGAAGTGATGAGAGAAACAGATGAGGTTTGTATTTTGATAGCTCTGTGTATGGATAGAAAATGCTAATTTATGTGATGTTAAAGAATAAAAATGATGTTTGGTGACAAAAATCGTATAAAAGATGCAAGACAATGTGAAAATTAAAATGTAAAAAAACACACCTAGTTATATCTTGTGTAATATATTTGTATTTTGTTTAAATAGGGAAGATAGACTTTAAAATTATTCAACTTGTACAACACAAGATATGAAAAATGGGTGCTAAGTAGTTTATCACTTATTAAAGCAACTTAGCTGTTATAGTTATTTTGTTAATGTTTTTCTGTTGTTAAGTTTTAAGTGTAAATTGCAAGGTTTATGTATTGTGCTGTAAAGTTATAAGCCATATATTTCTTAATGGTTGTGGGGCTTCAAATATTGTGATATGGGGACACAAGGTTATCACTTACTTCCACTCATGCTAATATGGACTTATAAAGATCAAGCTATCATTGTGATTCATACTCGGATATGATAATTTTAAAACCTACTTGGAAAAATTGAAGGATTGTTCATAAAGTTAACTCATCTGAGGGATGTCTTTCGTATGAGATTTGGAAAAATTAATTTGTATGGATCTTTCAAATATAAGTTCTTGTTAATTTAAAACATTTTCTAGGACTTTGAGGGAGACAATATTGATGAACTGTGTGTGAAGTTACAACAACTAGCCACTGACAGTCAGAAGTTTCGTGCAAAGAAAGATCGTCGTCAGCAAAGATCCAGTTTTCGAGACGTACTACGGGCAGTTGAGGTTTGTTATATTTATGTGATATTAAGTTTTATAGTAAATAATTTTATATTTTTTAAAATTATGATTTATAAAAAGATTTGGACAACTGTAGTAGGTTAGGATATATGGTAAAATATGGCACAAATTATTTTTTTACCCATGTTGAACCTATATACTACTAAAACTGAGATTGTTTGCTTGTCTGTAATTAAATACAGCAAAAATAGTGCACAATACCACCATATTTGTAATGAAAATGAGAATAGAAACAGAATAAAACAAGTTTCGTTAAAATCGGGCCACAGGTTACCGAGTTTAGCCCCGTTTTTCGGGTCACTTTTATGAAAATTTCTAGATGAACTTAGGTACACTAGATGGTGACACATATCGTTTTATATATTTATCTCTTTGTTTTCTACCTGATGAATCACTTTAAAATATCTTCTATACAATAATATATGCACAACAGAAATTAAGTGATAAGATGAAAATGTGTTATAACAGCGTGTAGAAAGAACAACAATAAAATGGACCTACAATATTATTGACCATTTGCAAATAGTAACAATGGAGACGAGGTAATAAAATAAATATGAATTCCTCATAACCTCTGAATAATGGGTGACCCAACGGGTTGTCTAGTATACCATAAATAGTCCAGATGTTTAAAATAATGATTAACTCCCATTGTAACTCGGTACCCACCTTTAATTATGAGAATTCTTCTATGAACAATA
>NW_013667518.1:129253-147096 GCF_000517525.1 Limulus polyphemus
TAATACGGCACAGGTTACCGAGTTTGCCGTTTTCCGGTAACTTTTATGTAAAATTCTAGATAGAACTTAGGTACACTAGATGGTGACACATATCGTTTTATATATTTATCTCTTTTGTTTTCTACCTGATGAATCACTTTAAAATATCTTCTATACAATAATATATGCACAACAGAAATTAAGTGATGAGATGAAAATGTGTTATAACAGCGTGTAGAAAGAACACCAATAAAATGGACCTACAATATTATTGACTATTTGCAAATAGTAACAATGGAGACGAGGTAATAAAATAAATATGAATTCCTCATAACCTCTGAATAATGGGTGACCCAACGGGTTGTCTAGTATACCATAAATGTCCAGATGTTTAAAATATGATTAACTCCCATTGCAACACGGACCCACTTTAATTATGAGAATTCTTCATGAACAATAATATTATCACTTTAGGTATGTTGATAGAAGTTTAAACTGTCTTAAACTACATACATACACATGATGCAATTTCCTCAGTGCATTACTTGTATAACCGTATTAAGTAATATTTCTTTCTTTCTTTGGCTACATCTTAGAGCATGTTAATCTGTAATTGTTTTTATTCACTCTTTTTAGTGTGGCTCAGTCTTTTCTCAACTTAAGCACTATCAATTAATATTCTCAAATCTGCAAAAATTAAGGCACTTTAGCAACATTTACATGCTTTCCATTTGTGTTTGACATCCTGTTTTATATATCTAATAAAGAAACCTAGTCTGTAACTCAGTCAATTTTTAATGATATGTTACTGCAGTATTTTACTGACAAATAGGCATTAAATTGAGCATTGTACTTATAAGATAAACTATTTGTTTCACAACAAAATGAAAGGTGGAAAAAAAAGATAAATTCTTGTAATTTAGGGAGGAGAGTCTCCGGATGTGAGAGTGAAATTTGGCAGAGAAATCCTCTATATTGACAGCTGGTGTAAAAAACGACAGTATGATGCCCTGTGTTATGCTCTAGGTTCTGGAATGAATTTACATCTCAAGGTTAGTTAGCACATTCAGGAGTAGAGCATTAATATTTATTATCATTCATAAATAGAAGAGTATTTAATCAATTGGTGGAGTAACAATAAGAAATTCAGTTAGTGTTAGAGGTACTAAAACACAGATGAAGAAGGAACATCAGCAACATTTAGGTTGGCACAGTTTAAAGGAAAGAATAATTAAATATGTAAATATCAATGAGAAAACTAACTAAAGTAAGTTAACATCTGTATAAAAGAAGCCAGGGCACAGTTTGACTTCTCAAAGTAGATGGAATATTCTTTACATGGTCCATTTTATCATGTTTGTGTACTCTATCACAATGTTAACCTTCTAAATATAGATATATATATATAAAAATACACTTTTTCATTCTGTCAAAGTAAAAATATTTTGTTCGGCTCTTAGTTTAACAACAACAAAAAGTTCAAAGTGTGAAGATAGAGCAAAATTATTTTTCTTTCTCTTAAAATTTTAAGTTATCATAACTAATGTGTTTTCTTGAAAAACCACTTATGTTCAATGCAATGAAATCTTTCAAGCAATATTTGTAAACACCAAAGTTTTCACTTAATAAACAAGTATAAGAAATTCAATGTATTAAAAAATGCATAAATATAAATGTAAAAACTGATAAGAAACAGCCATTAAAATCTTCTTGGTTTGGGCTAACCAATCTCAAGAACTGAGAAAAAGTAATACTCAGTTTATTTAAGTTTTTATTTTTTATTATTGTAGAAGAATAATTAAAGCTGTATTTTTCAACTCTAGTGTGGTATTGGTGAGACACCATTTTGAAGAACATTAAAAATACTGTTCTTAGAATTTCAATTTTTTTTTATCAAAAAAGTTTCATTTTATATATTTGGTCAGTTTGATTTAAATGGATATTTTCTAAAATTTCTTTTGGTATTTTATTTTACCAATTACAAAAGTCATGGCACCTTATCTTTCGAGGTAACATTTCTGTTTTCTTTTAGAATAAAAACTTAAGTCTCAACTTTCAGGCTGATAACAGCCCTTTTTTCAGAGACAAAATTTTTATTCTTTTGTAATTATCACAATGTTTAGATCCTTTTTATTTCTACTTTTTAAATTTTTTCATTACTTTGAAGTTACTATTACCTTTTCCAGGCTAGGTAGCAATATTTTTGCTAACAACACTCTTGGTTGAGATAATTTTTATGCAAGTAATATAACATGTCTGTAGTCCACCCCCCAGAAGGATTGTGCTTTTGTCATTTCACTTCTTTAAAGACTTTGGACAAACCATTTTTAAATCCTAGCTATTACCCTGATTTCTGTGAAATGTCTTTTTTTTTTCTCATAATTTTTAATAAACTTTCTTTTCTTAAAGTAATTTTGACTACAATTGACAACTGGTTTGGGAATATTCATAATCATGCATGAATTGTTAACTGGCAAAAAAACATTCCAATGTCTCTTGATGATCACTGACTAAACACTAGAACTTGCTGGATTTTGGTCAGCTAGCCATTAGTAATTGAGACCTAAATTGTCTTTTTTTTTTTGATGAAATAGCTTTAAAAATCCAGACTACAAAAGTGATTAATTGTTGTCATTCCTAACATTGTGCCATTCTACAAAATGTTCAGATCAATATCATGTAATAACAGTTTACAAATACAATATTATTTCTTCAGTTTGGAGTGATAAACACGTCTTTGGAAATTACAATAAACATTATATTGGAGACAGAAAAAAAAATGTGTTGGCTCGTCATAGTTACCGTTACCAGTTAAATGACAAAAAATATAACGTTTTAACTTTTTTCTATATTTGTTAAGATTTATCCAAAATAAAAGTTTTTATCCTTTGACTTGTGTAACTATAAATGACTTAGTATGATTTATGCAATTTTACATTTATTGAGCAACAATTATTATGTTAGTTCTATTTCATTTGCCATTGTTGTTTTTATTGTTAAGTAATAAGAACTTGCTGGGGAGATACTTTTTAATATTTCAAATTTTATGTTCTTCTTCCAGCATTAACTTTGTTAAGAATTATAATTTTAGCTATGGTGTTGTTTTTGCAGGAAAATGAGCTGCTTCGAGATATTTTTGAATTAGGTGCTCCTCTTGCAAATGGTGGAATGGTCCAAAAAATCAGCAAGTTTGATAGGGTAAGGCTGTTTCAGCTTACTTATTGGTAGAACTGATTATTAATGACCAAAAGTTTCTGTTGAAAGGGACCAATGAAATAATCATACAGTTATAAACAATGATTCTTTGAGGACATTGCATCTATGGGTGTGGTCATGGCTATGGTAAGAAGTATAAGAATGTTAACTTTTTTCAATCCAATCGTGGTAGTTATTTAGGTTTAATAACCCATGGGTGGTCAGAAATTAAAGTTTTCTTTTTGCCCCTTTTTTGGATTGTTGATAATTTTTAGAGATTGTAGTAGTTAAAGTTTGGGGAATGAGCTATGACTTTTATGGAATTTTGATTATGCTTTGGTGATTTACCATGGTCAAACATGAGGAAAACCTGAGAAGTTAGGAAGTGCATTTGCTTTCAAAAACTTATTCCAATAAAAGTTTGTACCTTTTAAATTGTCCCCTAGTAAATCAGCAGTAAGTTTACGGACTTAGTATTAAAATCCAGGGGTTGATTGTTGATTCCCCATGGTGAATAGAGCACAGATTGCCCATTTTATATCTTGGCACTAAGAAATAAAAAAAAAAAAACTTTTAAATTTCTTATTAACTCTTTCACTACGGGCTCGGTCCCAGGGACCGACCTCGTAACCATTTTGTGCTTGTTATACTTTTAATAACTTTTAATACAGTAAGCATATCTTCATGAAATTTTGCAGATTATCAGTAAACATTAAAAGGCTTTTGTATGTAAAATATCAGATTTTTTTTTATATTAAGTTTTATGATTTTTTAAATGTTTTTCTCATGCATTTTTTCTTTTCAAATGTTGACTATTCAACATGCAAAGTAATTTTGATTTTAAGATTAAAAATACTTTTATGCATCAGAAAATTTTGAAATTTCATATGCAAATTCTGTATAACCTCCAGATAATCATCAAACTTTTTTAGAAAAAACTTTATCTTTTGTTTTCACTATTGTATCTCCATGTGGGTTTGGTCGATTTGATCAACCTCATAACCACCATAAAAAAATTAGGAAATAGTTATAAATTATGCTTTTTTTCATTTGGGAATGACTGCAGATTATAACACGAAAACACAAATGTTTAGTCTAAATAGCTTAAATCTCATAATATTTTACATGTATTATTTTTATTTAATTGACCTATCAGCCATGCCTGACTAACATTATAGAAGTTGCAATGACGCAGCGCATGTGCACACATGTTACCATATCCAAGAATATAAAACTGGCCTTGTGACCTGTCTTGGCTGTGTTCTAGTGAACCAATATTTTGTAAAATAGTCACATAATATAAGTATATACATTACTACTATTTACAAATAAGCTCTTAAATTTCAGTTATTTTTCTTAAAACTCAGAACAGCAAATAAAGATGTATAAAAAACAATTATCTCTTCTAGTTACAAACTTTGTACCCAGTTGCTGCTTGCCGTAAGTTGCTAAGCCTTATAAAATTTTGCAAGTGGGGGATGTAAAACCCAATTTTTTTGGGGTTTCATATATGCATTTTGAAATAACAAAAAATCATAAATTACTCTATTAATACCACAAAATTCTACTATAATTTATCAAGTTTGTATTTGGTTCTAAAAAATTATTTTTCAAGCTCGCTAATGTCTTGCCTTACTGCTTGGAATCTAGCTTGAAAAGAAAGTTTCCCATGCAAATACTTCACAGAGGCTGAAAAAATCACTAGGGGGGGACTTCTGAGCTTTCAGTTGGTTATACACGTCATTGGGTGAAGTAGGTGTATGTAAGCAAGTATTTTCAAAAATGTAAGAGGTGGGCAGGGCCACCTTGGTTGATTCAATAAATACATTAATATTTCAGAAAATAGAAAAGATAAAGGGTTCTTATCTTGTATTCTAGCTTGTCAGTATTGTTAATTTGAGGTATAATTTGTAAGAAACTATATACTTTGTAGTTGGACATCACAAACATCTAATTTGAACTAATGCTGCATTCGACATACCACTCGACACACAAAAGTCAACATTTAAGATTTTTTTATATTAACTTTTCAATTAAGAAACTAACTAATGTGTAATGCTAAAATTTGAATTATAATCTACAGTTTGATACCAAACATTGACATACGTTCATAAAATAGTAGTTTAAAAAATTTTGAATGCGAGTCTACAAATGCGATGACAGCCTTTGACCATAGTGTTAAGCAGCTAGATGTGGAAAGTTTCTATCTTGTTTTTCCCAATGAATGTCTTGTAGAATTTTTCACAAACTATAGCATGCAGAAAATACTTCTAAGATAAGATTACACTTTATAGCAGTTCAAAAAATTCTTTATTTTTTCTTCTAAACTGAATGTAATAATACAGTAAGAAGTGGTTATTGCTCTTTGATATAAGCTCTGCTGTTAGTGCATGCTTATGTGAGAGCTATGTTAACGTTTCAATTGTGTCATTATAGACGTGCTTTTTTAATGAAATGTTAGTAACATATGTTTTATATCCTTTTCACCTATATTGCATCTTTTATAATGCAGTTTAAAGCCATAAGTTATTTACACCAAATTTGCACAGATATGTTTCACAAATTTATAGTATTTCAACAAAACATTTTTCTATTAATCTGTTCATTCTTGTCTAAATTTACATTTAGAGAAAATAATCGCCCACACGCAAATGTCTCTTTTCCCGCGTGTAGGGTATGGTAGAGAGGTTTAATCTGCAAGTTTTGCATTATTTCTGTTCACAGTTGTTATACAGTATGTAATGGGATATTCTAATCTTAATAACTTAACACAAATACTTAACTTGATTTCTTTTCTTTGTAGCATATGGTAAATGTTGCAGCCTGTAAAGCCAGGACAAAATCAAGAGGCAAGCTGAGAGACAAACGAGCAGATGTTATTGGATAGATTAGATCTGTTTTTAGGAAAATTGCTGTTATCGGCGTATCTTTGTAGGTTTGGACCCTTGTTTGAGAATGACTTAGATGACAGCCACTGAAATAAAATGAAGATATTATCAACAGAACAGTTAAAATCAGCTGGAGTACAGTTTCATAGAAATCACTAATTATAAGATGCAAGGAAGTTTTTCCTTGCTAATCTACACATAAAACTTGTATTGGTTATTATCATCGTAACATTGTATATAATAGTAACAAATAGAAAGACTGAGTTGAAATAATTTTAGTTCTTCAGGAAATTAATTCTGCCAAGGAACTAGCTTCCATTATTGGGTCATTTCTTAAAATATAACATTGGACGAACTTTCATACTATATGTAAGAATATTGGAAATGTATTAAAATCCTGCAGATTTTGGCACTTGTTAAAAAAAAAAAAAAAGTTCAGACCTCATCCAGAATAACTTTTTTTTTAATACATTTTTTTTATTCCATTTTAATATTTATTTCTGATATCGGGTGCTACTGGAGTTTTTAAATTTAAACTCTCATTGTAAATTTTTAAAATGGCTGTAATACTGCAATTTTTCTATGAAATGGACTAAAGTTTATTATCTCTTAAGTTGTATTTTTGTACTTCATTGTTGTTGTTTTTGTCTTTTTTTTTTAAACATATATCAAGAAAGTAAAATAGGCTTAACAGCTTTTATTTTTATTGATAGGGATTCTTGTTAGGTGCATAGAAATGCTTCCAGCAGCTGCCATAAGTTTAAATATAATCCATCTAACAATTGTCCTTCTCCACGCTAACTTATTTCCCATTTTTCTTCCTACTAACACCCATTTCCCAATATTTTTCCTACTGTCACTCTACACATTGTTCCTCTTGGTTGAGTCAACCTTTATTTTTCTAGCTACACCTGTTCTCCATTATTATTCTTACTGCTATACTGATTCCCTATTGTCCCTTTATAGATTCCATTAATACATGTATTTTAATTGTTCATTTGGATTATACTTTCTGGTTAAATTTATTTCCATTTCCCCCATTTTTTTTTGGCTAACACCAAACCCTAGTTGTAACATCCATTTTTCCATGATATTAGTGTGTTATTAAAATTTTGGACTTTTGTACAGATATTCAAAGTTAAGGAAATGTCTGGAAAAACCCATCATGTTTTAATGGATTTTATATATATATATATATATATATATTGTTTTTCTCTTATTTTTAATAAAAAATAGTGATTTACTAGCAGTGTCAGCATCAAGACTTAAGGCAACGTCATCAGATACAACAGGAAAGCATTCGATTGATAACAAAGTTTTTTATATTTTCACATTACTTGTTAATGATTTCAAACAATTGTCAGTGTTTAAAATTGTTCTACATTAATTTTTGAACTTGCTTAGTGTGATAAAAGATGGAAATTTTCATTATTGGAAGAGATTATCAAAGTTTCTCAACAGAAATAGGAGTTTTAGTGAGAACACTAAGTGATTTGTAGCTGCTATTTGAAGTTGTGAAGTTTAAAACTGCTAAAAATATTTATAGTACAATTAGGCACAACACACTGATATTTCACTGTAATTAAGTTGTGTTTTTATAGTTTGAAAACTAGATTTTAACAAAACCAAAGTTTGTTAGCTAAAATGTGAAAAAACGTGTACCCCTTATATTAGAAAAATATAAGTAAATCAATTTATGAACAGAGGAAGGAAATGTAGACTTGTAATGTTTGAGATAGTTTGAATTGTATTTAATGTGAAATGTATGTAAAACAGTGACAGTTAAAGAGCACTTCATGTATATGTACAGATCACTTTGAATATTTCAATCACGAATAGAAAATTGCATACGAGTTTACAGATGTTTAAAGAATTTTCTTTTTGATTGTTAACCAAAATGGACAGAATTTAGATTTTTTCCCTTTATGCACTTGCAATTTGTGTTTTTTTTTTTGTTCTTAAGCTTCTTCATTTTGGATACAATATCAGGTGGTTGTGTACTCAGAGTTTTGACTAAAATTTATGTGGTGGTAGGTGTTAGAATTAGCAAGTTTTGAAGTCTATTAAAATAATTTTTGTGGTCTAGAAATGTGTATGTGGTGAGAATTAATTAAACGTGTCACTTTTCGTGCATGTCACCTAACTATTTTTACATAAAAATGTTTTTTCAATAAAGTAAGCAACAGTGGAAAACCTTGTCCCTGAAATGGTTATAGTAACAGTATGAGCTACCAGGTGGTGCATATTTCTCGTTACAGTTTTGTAATGAATGTTTCTAGTTCATATATTTCACACACTTCTATATTTAAGATTTTTTGAAGTGTTTATTGGCTCATTTTGTTTCAGTCTTTGGTAAAATTGCATAACTTTGGAATTATTAATGTTTAGTATATTTTCTAGACTTGGCTATTACGTGTGTGAAGTCCATTCTGTCAAGTTCTGGCTTCCATTGTCAGTTAGGAGTACTAACAATCTCCAACTCAGCTCTTCATTAGAAAACAAAAGAGTTGTTTGACTGATGCATAAAATGCCTTAACTGGCAAAGCATGACATTTAGTAAAAATATTCAGTACTGGAAAAGATAAACAGAAAAGGGTATAAAAGGCATAATACCCTTTAGTGTTTGAAAATTCTGTGCAACATATAAATTTGATGTTTTCAAATCAACCTATTAATTTGCTTTGCTAGTCAATTAAGCAATTGGTGCCCTGAAAATTAATAGCACTAGAGTATAGTCATGTGTAGATAATTTACACTGTGATAGGTTGTCATCCAAGCAATTGGAAAGTGCTACACCGTTATGAAGCCTGTTTAAAGCACAGGGAGTCATAATAAGCCCAGTGGTAATAGTGTGAATCTTTCATGGTTCGTAGGATTGAAATGGTCCAAGACAAGTATATAGAAACCAAATTTTTGGCTGATTAAGAATACTTCGTGTTTCGGCAGGACTGAAGAAGGTACATCAAACTGGCCAATTTGATAATAGAAATAGTCGAAGTACAAAACCACAGCTCTTCAAAAGTGATGTTTAAGTATCTCGGGGTATGTATTTTATGAGATAGACGATCTTCAATCACAGAACTAGGTCACTAAATTTGCTGTAAGTGCAAGTGTGGATTCCCATGAGAAAAAAATAGGTGCACACTAGCAAGAAGTGGTTTCAGTAGATGTGTAGCTGCTTGAAAACCACTGCTGAGAAAAAAACAACTAAACTAAAAGGTGTTGAAATGGATATTGAAAACAAACATTGGAATGAGCAAAGTTTGGAGATGTGTGCTCTTTACAGATTAATCCAAGTTCAAATTATTCAACAATATTTAACGACAGTTTGTTTGAAGGCAGGAAGGACAATGGTATCTAAAGACGCACCAGTGTTTTCATATCTTTAGTTACACGAAACGTAACACGAAAAACTTTAAAAAGCGTTTTCAACAAGTATGTATATATCAACTCTCAGCATTAACGTTTTTACTAGAATTTTTCAGTAGTAACTTATGGTGGTAGGGGGTTAAATCTACAACTGATATTGATCTGATCACGTTTAATCTGTTTTGTGAGTCAACGGCAAATTTCCGGACTTACATGATTAAAATCTGAGGTTCGATTAATCGTGGTAGATAGAGCTCAGATATCATATTGTGTAGCATTTGCGCCAAAAAAAACGACAACAAAACAAATGAAACTTAAGGCCTTCTTAGTATACTTTATGTAGTTCGTCCAATTTAAAAGATGTTTTACGTCTGAAAAAAATATAGAATGGTTTAATTCTCCCTAGTGAGTTTTAGAAATGAAAGTACATTAGGAGTTATTGTTTTATTAATTATCAAACACTTGAAAGCTTAAAAATAAAATATTATTTGTCTGGAATCAGTTTTTATCTAATATAAAAACTTTTAATCCTACTGGATCAGTGATATATCACATGAAGAATTTTAGGAAAGTTTTCGTTTTGAAACAATTATTGGAAAAGTTAGAACAATGTACTAACACAATCTAGTCTTTAAGGCTTAGTAGTTGGTGAAACTGTCAAATTTCTGCAGACGAAATGTTTCAAGTGCAATTCAGAGATGGCGCCAGGTGCAATTTTAATTCAAGTCATTGGTGCCTATTGGAACGATAACATTTTAATGTACCAGCGACAACCGCAAAATACGAAGGATAAGACGTTTTCAGTAAGTCGAACAAGCTTAATAATTTCATTTTTTAAATGTATATTAAAGAGTTATGATGGATATATACACCACTTTTAAAATATACACTTATGAAATGTAGTTGTAGAATGTTTGGAAAAGCTTAGTTTGATAATTATAACATAACATAATGTTTAGGGACATCATCTTAACTTACTAAATAAATATATAAGAATCTTAAAGTCAACACTTATCATTCATATAGTTATCAAGCTTTCTCTTAAACTCATTTAAAGTTACTGCCTCCACAAAATTCAAAGGCAACCCATTCCAGAGGCCAAACACCCTGTTAGAAAAATATAACTGTCTTAGCTGAAGATGACTTCTACCTTGCCAACATTTATATTTGTGTCCCTAGTCCTACTATTATCGCCGTTAAGTATGAAAAAATAAAGATAATGCATCAACACGATCAATTCCGTTTACAGTTTTAAACACTTCAATCACATCCCCTCTAACTCTTCTTTTTTCAAGAGAAAACAATTTCAGAGATCTCACTTCATATGATAATCCATCTATCCTCGGCACCATTCTAGTAACCATTCTCTAACTCTTTTTAACAATTCAATGTCCTTCCTAAGCTGAAGAGCTCAAGATTGAACACAGTACTCCAAATGTGATCTACCCAGTGACCTCTACAATGAAATTATAACCTCTTTAGACTCGCACTCAATATTTCTGTAGATACAACCTAAAACCCGATGAGTCCGTGTGTTATTAGTATCACTACAATGACACACACGCGCGCACACACATTCATTAAAGATAGAGTTTTGGAAAAATTAAAAAACCTAGTGTTATAACTTTTAAAATTACCTGAACGTTTTGAATTCAAATGTGAAAATCTCGTAATGAAAAGTTTATGTATAATCTCGAACCTTAATTGTAGTTGGTTATTAAATCACATTACAGTTTGTTTGTTTGTTATGTTGTTAAGCGTAAAGCTATACAATAGGCTATTTGTGTTCTGCTTATCGCTAGTATCGAAACTCGATACAACTTTGTAATACACAGAATTTCCACGGTCACTTTAAACTTAACAACCTTTTTAACACACGCTATAAATCACAGTGATTCACACACTTTACTTACGGTGCCTACTGTTCGCTTGACTCAATTATCTCTATTTTCAATCTATTTGCATATCTATCTATCTATCTATGCCATCTCTGCAATCCGGCTGGTTTTTCTCGCCAGGTTTATATACTAAAAAAAGAGGGCGCCTCGAACAAACTCGGGCCTCCCCGATAATTCATGATCCTTCCAGAAACTCCAGCGCGCACGCTCCCAGTGTCACGCGACTTCCGCTATCGTAACAATATGTAGAAAAGGTAAAATATTATGTTATTCGATTTCACAGACAAACTTTATTCATAAACACTACGAGTTTAAATATTAAAGAAAAGGTTGAAATCATCTTTTGATCGATAAATGTCGAAAGTGTAAAATATTGGTTTGAAGTTTTTTGGGTGGTTATTATACCAGGGTTGCTTGTGTTGTCTGAGAAAGGTGTTAGCTAGGACTAGTTCTAGTGGGGATCCCATGATCACTTCATTAATTTGGTCATATAGTTTTTCCATTGACTGAAAAATGGCTCTTTTTTTTTACAACTTGGGTAATTAAGCTATACGCAAGATAATCCCCTCAAAACAATTTTCCAAGCAAATGTCAGTGGAATGTTTGTGAATAAAGAAGGTACATCAAAGTTAGCCATAAAACATTCATTGGGAGGATGTAGATATTTTAACTCATTAACGAATGAGAAGGAGTCTAGGACAATAGCATTCATTAACTGTTAACAGTTTGAGAATAGGTACAAGGAATTTGGTTAGTTTGTAACTGTAAGTTCCAATTGCTGAAACGATAGGAAGTAATGGATGATTGAATTTATGGACCTTAGGGAGGCATCCATTACATCGGGTCGTGATCCACAAGGATGTAATTGATGGAACACATTACCAGTAAGAGTGTTTTTGTTTCTAACTCCCTTTATACATTTATAGCCGATATATTAATTCGAAGATACTGTCCAAATATATTATTATATATTTTTTCGTTAGATGAATATGTCGTCAAACTAAAGACAGTGAATTTAGATATAGAATTTCTATGGACTTACAAAACAGAAATTGTTATACTCAAGTTTTTTCAGTTTAAATTTTCGAATTCTATGTAGTTACCAAGTCTACAGTCAATGCCACAAATGGCTGCTGGTAGAGAAAGTAAAGTGGAAACACCGATTTAAATGTCATCTTACATTAAAGTTCAACAGGAGTAAGACTGATCTTAAGAACACCGTTACTTGTCTAGACTTTATACATTCGGTATGTTTAAAACTAATGATTTCGTTCGGAGCAGGCTCATTGTTTATTTGCTGGATTTCACGAAGAGATACTTGAGAGCTACCTGCGCTAGTTATCTTTAATTTTGAAGTGATAGACTAGAGGGAAGGCAGATAATCAAAACCACCCACTGTCAACTCTTGGGTAATCTTTTCTAACGGCTGAAAGGTCGAACATGATTGGTGACGGGATTCGAACCCGCGACTCGCAACTTGAGAGTCAAACACCCTAACAACATAGGTATGTCAGAACTCGGAGCGGGATAAAAGCAACCGAAAGTTAAAATTTGCGATTTCTAAAAATTTTCATTGAATGAATTTAAACTTTGAAGAATTTCTTTTCTTTTAATGTGTGAAAGAACGACTACAAGTTTTGTTTACTATAATTTTTTAAACTCTTTTGTGCAATTTGGCCTTAGAGGCGGAATGGGTCCATTTGGGCACGATAGAGATATAAAAGTCTGTGATTCCCTACAGGTTACAGAAGTCTTGAAGATAAAATTATTTGAGAGATGATGTCGTTAGCAAGTTCAATGGGAGTTCTCCGATCTGTTACCAAGGGAAGTAACCATCAAAACCAGAATATAAGTTCATCGCATGGTTATCATGATACTTTTTGTAGCGGAAATTCGGGAAAGCCTTTGAACATTGTTTTTTTGTATGTTTCTGAATAAAAAAAAACCATTATATAAGTAAGTTAAACACAGTGTGATCGTTTTTCTCAAGTCCCGCTAAGATCTTTGTTTATATTTTTGTGAATCAGAAAACAAACAAACAAATATATTCGATATTTCTGCCAGATTTGTTTGTCTTATATTGAAAATGCAATTATCTTGCGAATATGTACTTTCATACCAATTTGTTTAGCTTCGTTATTGCTGGAAGTAGGTGTACCGTGAGTCAATGTGATGTGTGCTTAAGTCATGTTAATCAACTGACTAGAAGTAAAAATAATTGATTTAAGCAAATATTTTACATTGGAAGACAAGCCAGTGTTCTCATTCTGCCCGAACGACACTTTAATTTCATTTTCAGAGTACGTAGCTAGAAATATATATATAATTTTTTCTGTAATCCCTTTACATGCCTGAATATGCACCAGTCGAAAAGGATAACAATTCAAACTAGATACTACTTAACCCACACAATATATTTAGAATAAATGATGTAATCAGTTACAAAAAACTTATTTCGATTTTTGGATTTATTCCGGGGTAAAAACTGACCTTTTTTTTTTCAGGCTGGCGTGAGCTGTCACTACACTGAAAAATTTTTGGGGCTCATGTGATGGACGATAATAAGGCTTTCGGTGGTTTGTCTTTTTCGAAAATCCCAAACATTGTTTATAAAAGATCACTTACTATGCGAACGTTTATGACATTGATGTGGAAGCAATTAAAACATAATCTTTTAAGAATTCACAAGCTGTTTTTAGAAAAACACTGAGATAACAAGCCAGTTAACAGGAGTTCCATATAATATAGCTTTTAATAGAAATCGTATGCTTTTTAGTCTGTGTCACGACCAATAGCAACTCAGTTCGTTCTTCGAAAGTCGAGGGTGGCTAGCGATTATATGGTTAGGCTGCGGAATGAAGGGCCCGAGGTTCGAGACGTGATGCTGCTGCACACGCTCCGCACTTTTAAATGTGAGTGCATTATAAAGTGACACTCAGCCCCTTATCTAGTTGAAGAGCCAGACAAAGTCCTTGTGACGACAGTTGCTACTGATTAACTGTCTTTCCTCTGGTCAATATTTCAAAATTATGGCTGGTTATACTTGAAACCTAGGATCTTTGATCTTGCCTTTCAGGCCACGTGCGCATAAGGTGCTGTTGAGTTTGAAAACTCCAATTTTAGTGTTTGTTCTTCGAAATTGAAACTTATTTAACAGAGGAACAAGATATTTATCAAAAACTGTTACGATCAAAACACAACTCCTCTACAAGAACAACAACAACGAAAAATAAAACAAAACAAAACTCCACTTTTATAACTTTTGTCAATCATTGGATTACTGAATGACTACAGGCGTATTTTTAGAGGCGTTTTTCTTCTTCTTTTTACAATGATAGTGGAACAATACCCTATGACAGTGTAAGTTAAAACGAACACTAGTCTTCGATGGTTCGATTATGAAAATCAACTTTGCTGATGGTGAAAATCAGGGTTACGAGAAGCCTGAGAATGATGATGAGCCTCGGCAGCCTGCCTGAACTGTTGAGTGGTTGGGGCGCTATACTCGTTTTATTGCAAGTTCGCCGAGGCCGTTAGTTTTGGGTGGAATGGTCGCCATTAATCATAGCTAAACTTAACTTTTAAGAATCGCCCGCAACCTTTTACTAAATAACAAAAACATTCGGTGGACTGAACTTTAAACAAAAAAGTACGTTACACTCCTTCGCTTTTGAAATATCTTATCAGCTCTAATTACATGTTCTCTAGAATGATTAATGATTTATTCTCACAAGGTGGCGCTCTATTTAATGAAAAATCACTTTTGATGGGGCTACCATAATATCGAAAAAAAGTTAAACCTGCAGAAAACCATTAAAAAAGAATATTAAATAAGCTTTAAAAATGTGCATTATAAGACCTTAATTAATTCAATTTTTTAAAATCGAATAATTCGTTTTAACGTTTATATTTTGTTTATAAATATAAGGCATTATTTGCAATATTCTATACCATTCAATTTGGACATGAAATAAATGATTTTAATAAAATAAATAAGAGTAAAAATAACTTTTTTTTTAAAGGTGAAATAAAACCAGGACTTCTTATTTGACCAAAACACGCTATGTCTTGTAAAGTTTTTATCTTACTACTAAGGGCAATTTTGTAACGTACTATTCAAATCCATAACGAATCTCTCAAACTGAGAGACCTTCAGTAATATCGGTACCAAAGTCCTATTGTAGGAATCAAATAGAAGGGGGGCTTTTCTAATGGGTATTAATAATACTAATTTTATACCAGTAAGTGCTATTACTGGATAGATTCACGCCCCAAATGAAAAACAGCTTTGAAGCTTCGAGATTATTCTTTTATTTATGACTTAGAAAAATACTCGTATTATGTTTTCTGCTATAATGTGGTTTTAGTGAGCACCCTTTCTCCTATTTACCAGTGAGGTGGCGCTTATTAGTAGATCAAGCAATCATTAATATTATATACATATATTTTATATTAGAAATTTGCAAGCAAATAACTTGACGATTCTTCTTTGTATGCCCAATGATCACACACACACATATATATATAACTGATAACACAATTCAATGATCAATTTTTTCCATTAGTATAATCACAGTATAGTTTCCCAATGTCTCTCTAGCTTAGCAATTCTCTCTCTGTTCCTATTTTCATTCTATTTATTTTTCCTTTATGCATTTTTCTATATCTGTCCATTGAATAATTTTATCTTAGTTCCACTTGCCTGAAAGTTTATTCTTCTATTTTTCTTTCTATTTCACTCAATATTTCTTCAGTCTCATTATTTATCCTTATCTGTTGTCCTACCCATTCAGTTAGCCGTCTACTTAACGCTAGTTAAAATGGCTTCCGTGAATAGATTGTAATAGGAACATTCCTAAAGCGACGTGATGTATGAGACACTTATTTTCTTCTGTTCATTGCAACAATCAACGTGCCAACTTTCAGAATAACCATCTGCTATTCCATCCAATTGTTTGAGAATCAGCTTATAATTACGAACAGGATTGTGGCCGTCATATCTAATGGGATGCCTAATGACCATCTAATGATTTAGGTAATAAAAACGTTGAGAAAACCGCATTTAATGGGCGATACTCTCTGCCCTCTTTTATCAATTCATAAAGTTCTCATTTACTTACATCCTTTTATTAAGAGAAATCATCCTTAATCGTGTATACACTGTTATTTAAACTGGGTAAGTGCAATGTGATTTCAATTTTTTCGCATGGAATCCAGGAAAAGCAAGCATTTCCATATTTGATCATTATAATTGTATTTCCAGAATTTTTTTTTTTTTTTTTCATTGATGATCATTTATAATTATTTGTTACCTTTACTATCGTGATACTTATTCTAATTATTTGATATGAATATTTAAAAAAAGCAAAGAAAAACAAACCCAACAGCAATGTTATCAGAGTATATACGTGTCAATATACAGTGCTGGTTCAACGGTAATTAGTAACAAATATATTTACTACTAGCTGAAGTACCCGTCCTCTGGAGGATAGTTATGTAAACTTATGATTAATGAAAGGTTATCTTAGGACATGAAAAGTTGCTTTCCGTATATGTGTGATTGTATGTAAAGCCCATAAAAACTGCAAAACACAAAATATGAAACAGCAAATTTGCACGTATCTCCGCATTGACTCAACAAACCTTCATGCCAAACTTGGTGAAGATCCATCAACAGGCGACAAAGTAGTGGTAAAAAACACAAAAACGCCCATAAAAACCGCAAAACGCAAAATACAAAACTGAAAATTCATATGTACCTAATGAGCCTCCACACCAATTTTGTCGAAGATCTATCTACACCCTGAGAAGTAGTTACATGGACATACAACAGACAGTACTATTATATTTATATAGATAGTCATGGGAGTTATAAGTAGAAAAATACATATCAACAGAAAGCCATCTCCATGTATAGGAAAGTACGTATCTGGCTGATATTTTTTATCATCTCATAGTGCACTCCAGTTGTCAAGACGGGATCACAATGTTGAAGTAAATGAAAACCAGAAAAGCAGGAATGAATTATGCCACCCTTCACTTTTGGACAGTATTTGCCTACACCTACTACTAGGTAGCCTGCAGGTGGCTTAGTGGGAATTCTGTAGGTTTGCGCCACCAACAATGACAATATATAATAGTGAAAGATTCAGTGTTTGTCCTAAATTATTACTATTTTGTCAAAGTATGTTAACACAGAATCTTTGTTGATAAGTAGTTAACGTTCTCAATGTCACTTTTAGTTGTTGAAAACTCCTTAAGAGTATCAAAGATACATGCAAAATGTTATTGTTCTTCGGTGGAACAATGGTAAGTTTACAAACTTACAACGCTAAAATATGGGGTTTGATTCTCCGCGGTGGACACAGCAGATAGTTCCAGGTGGCCTTGTTCTAAAACAAACAAAATCGTGAATTATTGAAGGTTTGTTTTCAACATGTCTATAAAAATGTTTTTATTTTTCATACATGTATTGAAGTTTGTCTTAAAGAGCAATGGTTAAAAGTAAATTAAA
>NW_013667518.1:147243-161196 GCF_000517525.1 Limulus polyphemus
TGTCTATAGAAATGTTTTTATTTTTCATACATGTATTGAAGTTTGTCTTAAAGAGCAATGGTTAAAAGTAAATTAAAAGGGATCCACAGTGGCACAACGGCATGTCTGTGGACGTACAACGCTAGAAACCGGGTTTCGATACCCGTGGCGGGCAGAGCACAGATAGCTTATTGTGTAGCGTTGTGCTTAACTTGAAAACAAACAAACACAAATTAAAAGGTGGTGCATTTTGAGCAAGTAATCTTTCATGTAACGTCCTCTTGGGATTTGGAAATCCTGACTTGTTCTTATAAACTTTGTTAACAAAATGGCAATCTAAAACTCAAAATATGATGTCTGTTTCTTATGCATGTTTTCTATTGAATTTTTCAAAACTTTAATTCGTGAGAAGCAATTATATTAATTTCTGAATAATTTGCAGTATTTTTTTTATTTATTTGAGATTTCTGTAAATTACCAAACATGTAAGTTTTCTTTATAAGCAGTTTGATTCAATATTATTTGCACGAGAGTGGGAATCTATAATAAAGCTACATGTAAAAAAAAATGATAGTTTCGAGCGAGGTTTATATTCTCTTTTATGGTAATAAGAGTACAAAAAGTTTAGCTTTCGAGATTCTTTGAAAGAGAAGTACCTAAATATAACTTAAATCTAGTAAACTACTTAGTCGACCAATTTCCTTCTTATCGTTTAAGTTGTGTAGCAGGTGAACTTAAGAAGCCTTTTGTTCTTGTAATAAAAATATTTATTTGTGATTTTTTTCCATTTAATATTAAAAACAACTATCCTTAGTAAGTCTTGCTGTTATTTTTGTGATCTCTTCTGGTGTTAACTCCTTCTACAGGAATACTGAACATAATCGAGCTTTAAGGGCTATTAAGCATCTTTGACTTTTACATCTAAGAATCTATTGTGATTTTCAATGGAAGACATTGAACTTATCAAACAAAATTTTACATTTATTCATAAGTAGTTTGATCGTCGAAGAATGAGACTACTATGTGGGATACAATGGGTCTTATTTCAGCTATTTTGATCACGAGATATTCGTGTTGTCAGAAAAAACACGTAGGTTCAATAAGTCTTGATACAAAATGATTAAAACCCTATAACCCGAGAGCTTTCGAAAGGTGAACCTTTCTTCTTCAGGGACAAACTGAAGATACATTAATCTTGATTAACTAAAGTAAAGCACCTTGATTAATTGATGGTAAAATTATTAAAGGTCTCCAGCAGATGCATGAACTATCAGTAACTAGTGAAAAACTATCAGATATCTTTAGTGGGTGCATGATTCTTGGTTGACTGGTGGTAAAATTATCAAAGGTCTCCAGCAGATGCATGAACTATCAGTAACTAGTGGAAAAACTATCAGATGTCTTCAGTGGGTGCATGATTCTTGATTGACTGGTGGTAAAATTATTAAAGGTCTCCAGCAGATGCATGAACTATCAGTAACTAGTGAAAAACTATCAGATGTCTTCAGTGGGTGCATGATTCTTGATTGACTGGTGGTAAAATTATCAAAGGTCTCCAGCAGATGCATGAGCATTGATTAATTAGTGGTAAAACCATGAAAGATGTCTAGCATATGTGTGAACCTTCATTTATCAGTAGTAAAAATGTCAACGCTTCCAGCAGATGCATAGACTTTGATTAACCAGTGGCAAAACTATTAAATGTCTAGGAAGCATACAACAATAATATTTGAAAACAACATATAAATATAAAGATATTAACAACATATAAATATATTAGAATTACTATATTATGATACAACAACAACAATTCTAGCATTAAAAAAAAGTGGAGGTATGGTGGGGTTATTTTTCGATCCAGCAAATAACATTGGTCATACACTGTAAGAGGCCTAGCATGGCCAGGTGGTTAGGGTGCTCGACTTCCAATCTGAGGGTCACGGGTTCGAATCCCCGTCCCACCAAACATGCTTGCTCTTTCAGCCGTGGGGCGTTATAATGTGACGGTTAATTCCACTATTTTTGGTAAAAGAGTAGCTCAAGAGTTGGCGGTGGGTGTTGGTGACTAGCTGCCTTCCCTCTAGTCTTACACTGCTAAATTATGGGCGGCTTAGCGCAGATAGCCCTCGTGTAGCTTTGCGCGAAATTCAAAAACAAACAGACAACTACTGTAATATTCGCCTGTGAGTTGAATGGTTTGACAACCAAACCAGTACTGGGAGTTTCATGTCAAAATACTTTGCGATTTCAAAGGTAAATATATATATATATTTCAAGCAATACAAAAGATGTTTGTTTGTTTTTAATTATGCACAAAGCTACACAAGGGCTATCTGTGCTCTGCCCACCACGGGTATCGAAACCCGGATTCGAGCGTTGTAAGTCCGCAGACATACCGCTGTACCACTGGGGAGCAATACAAAAGAACAACTAAATCTATAAGATGAACTTTATTAATTTTTATAAAACTCATGGCCGAAATTTACACTTACTATTTTTATATTAGAATATTGGATGCTAATATCCATGATAGTATTGGATGCTAATATCCATGATAGTATTGAATGCTAATATCCATGATATTAATAGTAGTTTCGTACTTGTCACCATGGATGGTATATTTGCATTTAGGGCAAAACTATCCTGCCAAGTATTAAATATCATCTCCTATAGTTCCACAGTCAAGAATAGAAAATCATTTTACTATTGATATTATGTGTACATAAAAACAGGGAGATTTGCATCTCTGACCAATGAGAATATCAGACGCCTTTAAAAGCGACTTAATTAAGGTTAGTCATGAAACACGATCTTTTAAGCGTAAGCGTCGAGTTAGAGAGCAAGTTTCCGTTTTCTTCTTCGAACTGAATTACTATAAATTTTTATTGACGAAGTTTTTCTGATGTCTGAAACATATTGGGAGAAAATGCATTAAGCTGTGATGTATTGAACTCTTCGAACGGTTCTAACACTCTGTAGTACGTAAACTTGTCAATGCAAGTTAATTAACTAGAGCTTACAGAACAGATTAACTTTGTACCCACACGAAATTAGATCAGAAAAGACTGTCTATGATGACACACTACACTCTGTGGCAGGTTGCCATCGGGCTGTGGAAACTCCTGTCAGCACACCAAGATATTGTTTTTAAATCCAAGATTGAACTTTCAAATGTATGTAATACCAATTTGCATGTTTACAGCAGAAGTAATTAACTCAGATAATTCCGAGAAAAATTAGATATTGGATCATATGACAACTCGTTTTTATCCGTTTAGTCACCGGAGTAGCGTTGGTACATATTATCAACTCAAACAAACAAGAAGTAAAGCACGTGATGTTTTATTTCAAAATATTTTCAAGTAAGTGGCTTTTGAATTGACTTGATATTCTAAATTAGGGTATTCTGACAGCTTCGTGCCATAACTCAGACCCGTATACTATGTTATTTCATTACATCTAGATTACTGTTCTTTGATTGTGCTTTTAGAGAGCATACACGTATATATGTAATTTGTCGTTGATGTCAAATTAATTAAAGTTACATAGTCGGTGTCGAGAATTCGGTTATCATTGGTCACTCGCCATTGTTGGGGCTAATCATACAGAGCTTTGCTTATACTGATGTTAAGATGCATTGTTATTCTAACGTCACCCCTCTGACTTAGTTTATTTACTGTACCTTGTGCATGTATGGTGATATAGTTTTCTAAATCCTCTATAGTTGAGTTCCTATATAAGGTGGGGAACCATTAACCAGAATCCACATTTGTTGCTCGTCAGGTGGAAAGTCTTTTGTTTTGTTTTTTTATCATAGTAGGGTAATTGCATGGTGATAAGCATTTTTTCTTAAAAGTTACTTTCTCATGAAGTAAGGCATTAATGCCTAACAGGATGACGTAACGGACCAAAATCTTCTGAATTTGAATGGCTGGTCTTTTTGCATTCCTAATGTTGTATTCAGCAACATGTGAAAATAGGTTATTTAAGAGTGTGTCTATTGACTAGACCTTTAGCTAACCAGCCAGCATACCAGTACCAGCTCTGCTGTAATCTGTGGGAAACCTTCATTCATGAATTAAATCACCTGTTTAATCTTCTGTGCTCTCCATGTTGTTCATTCCGTTTCTCAGTCTTTCAGGGAGTATTCAGTTTAATACCTTGCAACCATTATTATTCAAATCTGTATCATTTTGGTGACTACCTACGTTTTGTTAATTCAACTGACAAATTACTAATTAATAAAGTAACTTTCTATTATGTGAACAGAATATTGTGTCTCATTTCTGGTTCAACATCTAACTGAAATATTACAATTTGCGGAATTTTCGATCAGTCGGTGACAAGCGGGACTGATATCTGTTGACTGAAGGTTTAATGACCATGTAAGAACAAAATACCAAAGTGGCGCGCTATTTTAAAGAATTAGCAGCGAAATATCAATGTAATTTCCTTGATAGGAGGCTAACGTATATTTGTTGTTTATAAATTTTAGTCATTTCTGCAGCTTTCACTTTGTGCTATTTTCATGTTAACTAATGAATGCTATATTCAGATTTCATGTTAACTAATGATCTCTATGTTCAGATTTAATGTTAATTAATGGGATCTTTGTTCAGATTTTATGTTAACTAATGAGATCTATGTTCACATTTCTTGTTAACTAATGAATTCTATGTTCAGATTTCATGTTAATTAATGGGATCTTTGATCAGATTTCATGTTAACTAATGAGCTCAATGTTCAGATTTCATGTTAATTAATGGGATCTTTGTTCAGATTTTATGTTAACTTATGAGATCTATGTTCACATTTCTTGTTAACTAATGAATTCTATGTTCAGATTTCATGTTAAGGATAAGACGAGTTCAGAGGTTAACAGACAAGCGATTAAACACCTGTTGAGCTCAAAATATTGAAAGTTTTGTCTCCAGATGTTGATATTTTGTTTTCTGTTGAAGTTTATTTTTTTATGAAATCAGAGGCAATTAGTTAAGTCTGTATAAAAAGTAGATGGCTCTTATCTCAGCTGCACAGCTGCTCCCTACGTCATCGTTATTAATGATTATCTAATCTTTATTCCGTATAACATCTGTGATAATCATACTTATTTCGTTCATTCTATAATTTTCATCTCGTAAGATGACAGACACTAAGCCTTCTATAACCACGACCTAAGTAATATTAATGTATATGGAATATTCACACAAAGTAATGTGTATTTGCTTCCCTTACCGAGATAAAAAAATGTTGTTTTTTCGAATATCGCAACAAACTGCATAACCGTCCCTAATTTTGGGGCTGACAATATATATGGAAGATAGCTTGTTTGTTTGAATTTATGCACAAAGCTACACAATGGGCTATTTGTGCTCTGCCCACCACAGGTATCGAAACCCGGTTTCTAGCGTTGTAAGTCCGCACACATACTGCTGTGCCACTGGGGGGCTAGAAGATAGCTAGTTAAAAGCACCTATCATCGACTCTAGGGCTATGACTGTCACTCTTGTGTTTTCTTTGTTAATTTTAGCGCTAAGTCTCATATTAGGCTATCTGCGCTTTGACCACTACGGAGAATCGAACCACAGATTTTAGCGTCGTAAGTCCGTATACTTATCGCTGACCCACTGGGGGACCCGTCACTCTTGAAGAGCCTCAAAGTGCGGAGTGCGTTTTTGCGGTAGAGGGGTGTAAAAGGATTCATGTTTTAGAAAACTAACCACTAGGCCACGCAGATGGAGAATGAGTTATCATAATTCACCGATCTGTAAAAATACTCGTTAGAAATAAATTAGAATCACCTTTACAAAAGTACGTTACCTCTTCAATCATACTGAGTTTTGTCGGTCCAGCACAGATCATAAGTAAAACTGAGGTCATGTACTTAATATCTGGGCATGTTCTATCCACTTATCTGTTGAGATAGAACTATAATGTCTTATTAGTCGTTCTCATGAAACAATAATACTCAATGTGATAAAGTACTCGAAAATCTGCAAGCCTTTTTTTTTCTCACTGCAGTTATAAAAATATATCAAATGTAAACAACATATTCCTGTGTGCTCTCTCCATATACATAGATATAAACATATAGTAATCACAGTAACTTATATATAGCCAGTACTTAGTGTTAGAATTCAGGAAATGTATAAAACATTGTACTGGAGGAACGCTGCTGTTTATTTAGGTAACCTTACGTTGCTATAATTCTTCCACGTGGTTATTTACTTGGTTGTAGACAATATTCAATATTGCCCTTATTCTCCCACAACAAGTAGGAACTTTTCGACTCATTATAAAATGTTTACCCCCCCCCCCCAATGACTCAGCGATGAGTCTGAAGGCTTATAACGCTAAAAACCTGGTTTCGATACCTATGTTGGGCACAGCACAGATAGTTCGTTGTGTAGTTTTGCGCTTAACAACAAACAAACACAAAAAATCAAAAGTATAAATACCGATGTCATATTTTTACCAATATACCCTATGAAACAAGCTCCAACCATTTTTGTAATAAGCATATAACCATGCATAGCTAAGTAATATACGAATATATACTAATAATGGCTTTCAATCTAAATATACCCGGAATACATTTAATAGAACCAGATGCATTTTTTTGTAGATGTATCTAACTGCTCGACATACAATTTAGCAGCCAGTTTATTCGATGCTACCATGTTGCCTATAGCCAAATTACTAGCATTATGAGGTCTCAGCTTTTGTGTGCACAGATAAAAAAATTAGGGATATATCTTTCACAAAATAATCATATAATCCACTTCAGACAAAAATAATATTAATTATTTTTTTTTTACATTACATTTTAGTAAAGATCAATCTAACTCGTCCAAGAAGTTTCCCTTCAATCCTCTTAGGAGAAGAGTTAAAATGACTTGACTACGTGATCTCCTATAAGTATGTTCAGACAACTATGTATAAAGATTTGATGGATTCCATTTACGTTTCTCGTATTTTATTGATAAGTTAGGAAAACTATCGGTATTAGTGTTTATATTTATCAAATATATACACATTAGAGAAGTATTCGATAACTTATGATCAAATTGACCATTATTTTACGAAACTTTTAAATGTTGATTGAATATTCATATTACGATCCTGGTGTAAACTAATTGGATGATAAAAAATAGGAAAACTATCCAAAAACCCATGTACAAGGTGTCCAGGAAGTACATCAACAAAACTGGTTGTGTTTCAAAAACAAGGACATTGAACCTGTACTACAATGGTTACTAGAGTTCCATTAGACCCACTGAGATAGATTGTAACATGCATGGAATACTAAGGCAGCCCATCACGAGTTTCAACACGATCAAAAAAAACCTTAATACATTTGTTAATATTATGTTTGGACAACAAATATATGGAAATAATATTTCTTACTCAAAAATTCGCAGAAATATATTTGGCTCAGTGAAAATATTGCTGTCAAATAAAGTAATACTTTTCAATTAATTTAGCCTCTCAGTGGCACACCTGTCAGTACGAAGGTTTATAACACTAAAAACCGAAGTTTGATACCGGTGGCGGGCAAGGCACAGATAGCCCATTGTGTAGCTTTGTGTTTAACAAACAGTTAATATAAGTGTTATGCGGACACTTTATTAGTTTAGTAATTCTAAGAATTTATGAGTGAAGGCTAATAAAAATATGTCAACCACACTATATATGCCATATCCAGTGCAGACGATGCCTTCCACTCAGTAACAGGACTCATCAGCCCAGGTGGGATACGACAGAGATCGTACTGGTAATAAGAGATATATATTTCATCAGTTTTCAAGACCAACAAGACCAAGTGTGAATCAGATTATGCAATGAATTATAGTTATTATCAATTTTATTTAGGTTATTTGCAAATCAAATATGTGTAAGGTAGAAGTGTTGACTATGTGTGTTGAGGTACTAGTATTGACTGTATGTGCGTTGACTTTGTGTGTTAAGGTAGTAGTGTTGACTATGTGTGTTAAGGTAGTAGTGTTGACTGTGTGTGTTGAGGTAGTAGTGTTGTGCTATGTGTGTTGAGGTAGTAGTGTTGAATGTATGTGTGTTGACTTTGTGTGTTAAGGTAGTAGTGTTGACTATGTGTATTAAAGTAGTAGTGTTGACTATATGTGTTGAGGTAGTAGTGTTGTGCTATGTGTGTTGAGGTAGTAGTGTTGAATGTATGTGTGTTAAAGTAGTAGTGTTGACTATATGTGTTGAGGTAGTAGTGTTGTGCTATGTGTGTTGAGGTAGTAGTGTTGAATGTATGTGTGTTGAGATAGTAGTGTTGACTGTATGTGTGTTGACGTAGTAGTGTTGACTATGTATGTTGAGGTGGTAGTGTTGACTACGTGTGTTGACTATATGTGTTGAGGTTGTAGTGTTGACTACGTGTGTTGAGGTAATAGTGTTGACTATATGTGTTGAGGTAGTAATGTTGATTAGACGAAACAAAGTAAAACCAAGCTTTGGCGTTCTTAAGTTTTGTAGTAATCAAATTTTTTATAAAATGTAAACGTAAAGCTGCACAATGGGCTATTTGAGATGCACCCACTGCAAGAATCGAACACAGGATTTTAGCGCTATGAAGCCTGAATCTTTGCGCTGAGCCATCGGGATGGGTGAATCGGTGGAAGTAGATTTTTTAAAAGAAGACTTTTAATTGTATTATATATAATTTACTTCGTTATGAAACTTGTTTCCTGTCACTGGTATATGAAATATATGCTTCAGTACATCAAAGGTTGTGGAAAATCGATATGGTATTTAAAAGAGTCACTGTGCAACTAGTTAAAAAAACTCAATAAGAGTACTGGGTTTTAGAAAATACCGCAGAAAAACGAGAAAATAATTACAAGTAACTATAACTATAGACTTTAGTTAACATAAAATTACGATTAAGGAAATTGATAATTTCAAAACATATGTGAATGACACCAGAGACGAATACAGAGAGAGGCAATATTGGCAGTGTTGTTGATAACTTCGATCAGCTTGTGAATTTTATGCTGTATTTTGAATGGTTGTTTTATCGTGTTTTTGTGTTTGGTATTTTTCGTAATTCGAAGGATGGCGCCGTGCCATTCATTACTACGGTTGTTATATTTTGAACAAAATCTTTGTCGTGGTCTTTATATAGAATGTCGAGTTAGAATTGAATTCCTCGTCAACAAAGAAAGAAAGCAGAATCTATTAAACAAAACCAAGATTGAACAGTATTTCTCAGGAACAGTTTTATCTCCTTTTCTACACAGTTCAATGAGTCATTGGTGTGATTTATTGTCAAGTCGTTACGAGCAAGTTGACATAAAACCTTGGTGCTATGGACAAACTAAGTGACTTTGGAAAATTCATGTTTTTTTTTTTATGTGACAACGACATTAGAGCAACATCTACTCAATCGCATGTTAAAAGCAAGCATATAGCACTAGCGAAAACATCACGTAATCCTAGGATGTTAAGGAGTTATTTTGTAATCTTGTGCTTCTTCGTAACATCGTGAGGATATCAGTCGTGAAGAACTTCAATCTTTGAACTTTATCTTGACTGAGAGAAAATAAAAACTTGCTAAGAATATTGTAATCTAGAAGAAGTTTAATATTTCACGATAATCACCAAAAGAATATTCAAACTACCATTGTGGTATTACAATCGAGGTTTAAAATGTAGTCTACAACAAGAAATGGATAAATCAGATACCGTGCCTAGTAGGCCTTAAAAAGAAGACTAACCTTACGAAAATTGCAATTCTTGTAAAAATAAATTAATCTCGACGAATGGGAAAACCAATATAAAAACAATTATCGAATGCGCTGTTTTCTCACAACGTTATGACTTTCCTATAAATGTGTCGAAACGTTGACCTACATGCAGTTAACTGACAATGAAAGTTTTACTAGAATAGAGCTGATTATTTTCCATTAAGAACAGAGTTTGAAGGCTTTCAATCATAGGGGAAAATGGAGTCGTTCAAACACACTGTTGGTAAATTCGTATGTAAAAATAGAAGTTTACTGGTTGTCGTTTATTGAAAGTAATATTTAATTTTTTTTATCTTATTCGATATTGTAATGTTTGACCAACAACACAGATTTTATGTACTGCGCATGACTAACTTTGAGGGTCAAGAAAAGTGTGGACAGCTACAAACCGTGAAAAAATATATATGTGAACGGACGTCCTGTATTTCGTGTACTTAGTTCTCTCTAAGAAGTCAAAAGGTCATTATAACAATAAACTCTGAACAAAAGTCTGCGTACAAATCGGAATAATTCCTTTCACACGTTCTTGGCAATAAACGCTTCAGATTTCAAGAGCAAGAAAAAACAAAACAACAACAAACAATAATCAATATGTGTCTAACTGTTCTCAAAGCAAAATCGAAAACAAGTGTTAAATATATATTTTGTGCACCCAGTCTTCACGCACTGAGTTAATTTAGAAACTTGTTTCCTCTGAACACGACTTCGATGTATCAGTGAATAAAGACTTTAACAAAACGTCAGAACCAGCACAGAATAACACCAGAGGGGGAGGATGGGGGGAGGCACAACCTAATGAATGTATTGGATTTATATTTTACAGAGAAGTCAACCTTTCTCTTGAGGTGCTCGTTTTCTAAATAGTAGCTTTTGTCCAATCAGTACACTTAGGAATGCCATAATGGCAATTCTGCCTTTCTCATGTCCCCCAGTGAGCCAGCAATAAACTTACGGACTTATAAAGCTAAAATTTGAGACTCGATTCTATACGGTGGACATAGCGCAGATAGCCCATTGTGTAGCTGTGCACTAAGAAGACAACAACGACTTTTCTCATATCAAATGACAGTCTATTGCAACTTAGTCGTGGTTCTTTTCTGCACAATCATTGGTTTAGAAGGTTTGCGATATATTTTGAGAGAGCAGGTATTTAATTGTGTTTATAAAACAATACGATTGACGTATACGTTTTTTCGTTTAGAATTTTCGTCTCACAAAGCTACACGAAGGCTATTTGCGCATAGTCGTCCGTAGTCTGATAGACTAGAAGAAAGATAGCTTGTAAATACCAGCCATTGCTAACTTCTGAACTACTCATGTCTGACTACATAATGTGATTTCACCATCACTCTTATAGCGCACACACAGCTCTAAAGTGTAAAGCACGTTTTTGCAACAACGGGCTGCGAACCATGAATACACAGTTTCACAGTCTGAGACGCTAACTACTAGGCCACGCTCGGTCCACATTTTGTTGGATTCTAGCAATATTTTTATTAGAAGTTTCCATGAAACAAGCGTATAAATAGGTTTTCACTAACCCCCCAGTGGCACAGCGGTATGTCTGGGGACTTACAACGCTAGAGGCCGGGTTTGGTTACATAGCCCATTGTGTAGCTTTGTGTTTAACTTGACATAAACAGACAATACTACTCACTAATTCCTGATCTACTCGTTTCATTTATACAATGTGTTAATATCTTTTCCTTTATCTATATAAATGCAATAATTAATTCAGTACTATTTTTTTATAGTTTATGATGATTTCCACTCAATCTAAAGTAGTATGCTGCTTGCTATTCCTAATTTTGAGATCGTAGACTAGAGGTAAGACAGTTAGTCAACATCACCCACCATCAGCTCTTGGGCTACTATTTTACCAACGAATAGTGAGATTCACCGTCATATTATATCGCCCTCACGCCTGAAAGAATGAGCATGTTTGGTGATGAGATTCGATACCGTGACCAACAGATATTGATTCGAGTGTCCTAACCACCACGCCAAGCCATGAAATTTTGATATATCGTAGTTTAATTAGTAGGATGTAGTGATTTAAGTACTATTTGTACTATCTTTTCACAGTCACCAATCGTACTTTGATTTGTACGTTTGCACTTCTAGTACAAAGCTACACAATGGACTATATGCTCTTTCTCCACTGCGGCAAAGTGAACCTCAGATTTTTGCGTTGTAACTCCGTAAAGTTACGACTGATCTATTTGATGACGATAGAAATGAAAGCTCTTTTTTGCGTCATCTAATGGAACAGTATCTATATGAATGAAAGAGTAATATGTGTGTGTGCATGCGTGGAAAGCTTTTAAACTTCATTAAACTAAGGAAAAATGATATTAGGAGTAGAGAATGATGGATGGCATTGCCATATGCGTAAGGGAGGGAGGAGTGAGTGTAGATAGTACTATGCAAACTCTTGTACTTGTAAACTCTGTGGATTAAAATACAGAACACCACAACAACAACAACAAAAAAAACACATTCCTACTCGAAGCACGACTTTCCCTCCAAGTAAATCCTTATAGTAAAGACTCGTAGGATAAAAACAGCTTTATAAATCACATTAAAATAAAACTCGATGAAACCCTAGCACTTTTTACAGGTGGATCTGTCTTCTTCAGGGGTAAAAGAAGATACTTTACTCAAGAAGAAGACATGTCCAACTGTAAAAAGTGCTAGGGTTTTTGTATCATTTTTTAATTGTGATTTATCCTCCGTGCTGCTATTTGAGAGATACCTTTAATATCTAAAAAATACCATTTGAATATTCCCCACTTCTGTTATCAAACAAACTTTCTGTATGCCACATTTTACGAGAGAATAGTTACATGATTTAAAAAATATCTCCTTTTGTTTTCAGTTATTACACTTAATCCTTCTTATATTTTCTACTTTTATAATTTTTGTGAACATTCAAAAACACACTTCACAATTTGTTTTGAGGGAAATTGCTTTCTATTGTTATATAATCCTTGTTAGGATGTGCCGCTCTATCTCTTCATTATCACTTACGTCGATTTTCTTTTGGTTTCTTTTCCTTGAGGTATTCAGGTACTTTTCTTTTAAACTTGCATTTAATCTTTTCAAAAACTTTTTGATTTCTAGCCTTTCTAAACGTTTACCGTAATTATTCTCAATTATTTATCTTTAAGAAGTTCAGGTATTTTCCTTTTAGACTTATACTTAATCTTTTTTAAGTTTTTTGTTTTAACCCTTCTAAACTTTTGTCGTAGTTATTTACAATTTTTATCTTTAAATTTCTGCGCAGTTTATACTGTTTCCTTTGTCATTTAAGTAATAAGCCTTTTGATGTCGAGAAAAGTAAGCTCAAATATGCCCAGAAGCTTTCTAAAGTTTCTCTTGTTTTATTAGTCATTAAATTGCTTGTTTAATGTGTGTTAATATTGAAGGCCATTCACAAGTGACAAGAAAGATAAAGTCCTTTTGTACAATTTGCAGGACGCGTTTCCCGACTGTATACCTAGATTAATTATTAAAACATTAGTCAATAGACCCCATTAGTAAATAATTTACAATATATACACAAATATTAACTGTGAGAGTTTGATATATCGTTTTTTTCATAATTATTTGGCAATCGAGGCAGACCAGCAAGACACGTTTTAAGATAAGGAATCCAAATAGTTTGAATATGCAAATTTATATGATATATTTACAAACACTTGCTAAGGGGCTGGAATATGTTATCTATCGGGTAATTATAACATTGTCAGAATTTAAAATGAAATATATATATATATATATAACTTGCCTTTTTGTTCATTGTCAAATAGAAAGGCTTTAAGTTATATTTCTTAATTGTATAAATATATACTATGTTGTTGTTGGGCTTAGGATTCTTCTACAATAGGTGTCTGTGGCTTGTTAGCGATAAATTCAACGATGAATAAACAGCACGCACTTCACTTGTTTTCAAAATATATATATTCAGAACAAGTTAACGTATGTAGAATAAATTCTTCAACACAAAATATATTATGGACATATCATAAATACTGTTACGACAGCGGAAGTCACGTGATGCTAGTAACACGTCATAGATATTCTTGAAGGTTCGTGAATGACTCGAGTGTTTACTAGATGTACGGTATTCTTGTATATAAGACCGCCAAAGAAGTAACGGCAACAATGGAATTGAATTGCAGACAGATATAGATACGGACAA
>NW_013667518.1:161531-179443 GCF_000517525.1 Limulus polyphemus
TGAGAAAGAATAAACTAGTTTTATTTAAGGAAGGACTTGTATTGCTGAGGTTTTTCGGAAAGAATTTCTACGGAAAATTAACAAACGAACACAGAGACGTAACAATACTATATATGTAGTTCTCTCCTTCTTGTCAAATATCCACTTAGGCCTATTCAATTACTTTAGAATTCCAATTGACAAGCCGAACTATCTTCTCTATTTTTATGGCACTAGTATTCCCTGTGATTCACTTACAATTGTGGTGCGAGTTATCGTAATCGTTTGGTCTTTCTTTTGAAGATCCTCTGCATCTTTTGTCAAAGTGCACTCAGGTTGATTCAATTGCTTTAGAACCACGCTTTGACGGAATATATTATTATTTTTATCTTCTTTTCTACTGTTAGTTTCACTTTAACATATTAAACGTTAGGCCTATGTTAATCGTTAGGCCCATCACTTCTACGGTAGTTAACTTCACACCAACTTTATTCTTTTTTGCTATTATCTGTCTGCTTCAGTCTGTTGTTCCCGCTCGTCTCACGCTATTTATATCTTTATCACTTAATCGTCTGTCCACCTTCTTTATTCTTGACGTCAATGAAATATTATCAAAACTTCCTACAATCGTCTACTTTTAACTCTTATTATAACAAAACTAAACAGTAATAAAACATTCACTGTTTCTATCTATTGTACAATATCTGTATATTGCCTTTATATTCTGTATTAATTTTGAATTAAGAAATAGCGCGAACGTTGGAAATGCTTGTAAGAAAGCAAACATTTGAAATACTGGCTATATGAATAAAAAAAGATACAGCATCTAAAAGTTTTCCAATTGCAAAACAATATGAAGAAAGATAACAATTTCGTACACCACGTACTTTAAGAAAAGAAAGTTTGTAATGGACGCAAGGCGAAAAAAAAAAGTATAAAAAAGTCTTCTCTACACTATAATAAAACATGCACAAAAATACAGTGACATACACCAAAAAGTATTAAAAACTTAAACGTGAGAGGAGGTAATTGAAAATGAAACTAGAATTAAAGCTGGCTTGTTCATGGAAAATAATTTTGTTTCATAATTGAGACTGTTACAGATGCATGGATCCTGGATATATATTATATATATTAGTTTAGTTTGTATCCTGTCTCTAAACTAGTATTTCATGTGAAAAAAATCATGTAACGTATAAAATAACTTCCTGTGTGTCCTCCATTGGAAAGTGATCCTTCCCTAAAACTCTCACAAACAGTTTGCATTGTACCATGTTTTATAGGCCTTCACAAACTGTCAGTTTCTGTGGTACAACATTTCCTAGACTTTCACTAAATGTCAGTGTTTGTAGTATCGCTTTCTTTGGGCCTTCATTGTTGTGGTATTGCTTTTCATAGGCCTTCACAAACTGTCACTGTTTGTATTACCACATTTCCTAGTTTTCAGAAACTATCAAGATTATTTCGTATAAGCTAGCCTGAACATGTAAATCATATAAATTATTTTGATATTTAAATGTTATGAATTTAACGTGTGTTGTTAGAAAACATGATCACGCATTTCTTAATAATGCAAAATGAGAAAAGCCATGAACGTTTTCAATAATAACAATGTATATGAAACTACTTAATAAGGCACGAATCCACGTACAAAAGCCATGCAAAGTCCAACAATGAAGAGTAGAGAATATGGCATACACGCGATAAAAATTATATTAAAAAATGGCATGGTAAAATTTAAATTACGATTAGATAGAAAGTAGAACTAGAAAATCATTAATAACGTAATTTAAAGTTTTAGAGCTACGAGAATACTAAAGACACGAAACAACAAATAAAAATACAATGTTTCTATCTCGTAAACAGAGGGACGTTGTATAAGTCTAATCTCGGGTTATTTGTAGCTACTCCAGAGATTCCATAAGTTGTCTGCTTTCTTATCACCATTCCGGTGCTCTTTCGAAAAAAAAAAGCCTTTTACGAGAAACCATAAATTTACATAGCTGCTTGACCATGTGAATATGAATATCCAACTCACTGACAACACTAGTGAATGTAAATGTTTGCTTAACGAATGGTATGAAATCAAGAGATGTTCCGAAACCTTTCCAACTTTATGTTCCAAGAAAACCTAATACTGGTATAAATTATAGCAATTTACATACAAAAAAGGTAGTTCAAATTGCTTTTTGCAGATAATTTTTTTTTGAATATATTATAGATAGAAGCGATAAGGCCACAACTTTCTAGAACTTTTAAAAGCCTTTTCACATCAAATGTCTGTGATATATAATTACATAAAATAGAATTTGAAATGGAAAGTTGCTGCGCATTTTCAACGTTACGTTTTAAATTACAGATAAGAAAGAAAAAGCTCACTAAACAGTCGTAATATTTTGCTTTCTTCCCTGTAAAAGCATAAGTGGAGAGGTTATTTCGATGTGATGAAATGAGATGTATGGTTTGGTGATTTTTTATTGGTAATAATTTTTTTTCCCTTAGAGTGAATAGGATACTGGTATAAGTATGATTTGTTCTAAAACCGTTTAATGTCGGGGTCTATATAACTAGTACACTAAACGAACGTGTACCGTAAAGAAGGATTGGATAGAGATGAAATTTTATTATCAATCATTCTTAGATTCAAGTGAAAAGAAAAAAAAATGTACAAATTGTAACCAAAGCAGAAACGTTTCCATATTGTTTTGACCGTATCGTATTGAATATTTAAAAATTCGCAAAGTAGTACTAAAATAGTTCAATAATGAGACCTGCAGCTCGTGGGAATTTGAAAAATATCATATCTCTTGACTCGTTTCTACTCTTCTTCATCTGGTCTGTGTTCTATTCTCGACTTGTTTCTGCTCTTCTTCATCTGGTCTGTGTTCTATTCTCGACTTGTTTCTGCTCTTCTTCATCTGGTCTGTGTTCTATTCTTGACTCATTTCTGCTCTTCTTCATCTGGTCTGTGTTCTATTCTTGACTCATTTCTACTCTTCTTCATCTGGTCTGTGTTCTATTCTCGACTTGTTTCTGCTCTTCTTCATCTGGTCTGTGTTCTATTCTTGACTCGTTTCTGCTCTTCTTCATCTGGTCTGTGTTCTATTCTTGACTCATTTCTGCTCTTCTTCATCTGGTCTGTGTTCTGTTCTTGAGTCGTTTTTGCTTCATATAATCTGGTCTGTGTTCTATTCTTGACTTGTTTTTGGCTTCATATAATCTGGTCTGTGTTCTGCTCTTGATTTGTTTCTGGTCTCCTCCATGTGGTTGATGTTTGAAATTGGCTTGTTTTTTATACTGTCAGTGTTTGAGGTTTGATTATTAAAGATAACAACGTAGTATTTCGATTGCTGGATGACCACAGAACTCCATAAAGTACTAATAGTTTCTTTGTTCTTAGCACATTTGGGAATGATGTTGGTTGATTTAGCAGGCCCTCTCCATTACATTGTTTTTTATTTTTTACAGATGTTATTGTTCATAATGTATCAGTTCTGTCAGTAAATCATTTGGCCATTACAAAATTGCGTGGTCTTAAAGTGCTCCCCTTTTTTGATTCTAGCTTTCGTACATATATATGATTTCAAGATCAGGGTACTTAATTAGTGAGGATCTAACGTTTGTGTACATTACTATTGATGTTTGATCTGGGTCAAGAACTTTCTTTGCGTCTTATCGTCTTTTAAACGTCTTCTTCTTAACTGTTTTGACAGAACACTTATTTTTTTCTAACTCCTGAAAATATTGTTATAAACTATGTTTGTTTGTTTTTCTGTTAACCACAGAGCTACGCAATTGGCTATCTGTGTTGTGCCAACCACGGGTAACGAAACCTGATTTTTAACGTTATAAGCCACCCTGTTTGTTAATTTAGACGTTTGTATTATTGTTTTTCTAGAGGGAGTTTTAACGTTGCGTGATGAGCGTGGCTTCACGGCTAAAAGAACCCTCTTGAAACTTTATGAAATGTTTGGCTAGTATGAAAACGCGAGTTACGCTATAGTAGATTAATCATTGAATGAGTAATTATTTTTTATTATCAATTTTGTGATGGGGTGTTTTTAAATAACGTAACTCTGAACTTTATCCCAGTTATTACATTTTAATTAATCGTATTAATACTTGAAAGGCATATCTATTTATCTATAATATTCGCATACATACATACATATATAGTATTGCAAAGGTCAATGAAGATTAACAAAGTTCTACGTCAAATTAATTATTTTTTTTATCAATTAACCAAAAGAAAAAGAAAAGAAAGAAATTACCCCTCTCAGTATATGGAAAACCAATGAGAAAATAACTGTGAATATTGAAAATTAATAGTCCGTATAAAACGACACTTAAAGAAATGTGCTATTTTTTACAACGTTTCGGGTAAGTGCTCTTTTTCTGTACCCGAAATTGACCTTAAATTGAATTTTGGTGAGATATTAATAATGTTGCCTTTGAGTACGATACTAAAAATTAAAGCCATTGATTCATGTAAAGGATTTGCTTGTTTGTAGTTAAGCACACAGCTCCAAAATGGGCTATCTGTGCTCTGCCCATCTCGGGTATCGAAACCCGTTTTGTACTGTTGTGAGTCCGCAGACATACCAGTGTGCCACTGATGGGGGGGGGGCGTGTAAAGGAATTCATTAAATCTGTAAAATGTTATTATACGTTACATATTTATTACATTTGAACCACCGAACTTGCATCTATCTGAACTCTTGTTTAAAAAACGACTTAGACAACTAAATAGCAAATCAACGTATGTATGTTTTGCATCTTATTTTGTTCTATTTGTTTTTCATCGAATTTTCGTGCAAAGCTACATGAGAGCTATCTGAATATAGCCGTTTCTAATTTTCTTCAACTGATAGACAAGAGGAAAGGCAACATCACTCACCGCCAACTCTCTTGGGCTACGTTTTTCTGACTATATAATGGGATTTCACTGTCACTCTTATAGCGCAGCCAAGGCCATAAAGTGCTTTTTGACAATTGGACGCGAACCAGGAACTCTCGGATTCACAGTCTAAGTACACTAACTAACTAATGAGCCACGCTAGGCCTCATTATATTTTGAGACACGAATTTTACTGAAGGGAACACTTTAACCGCAAATTAATTGGCGTTATATTCCACAGAAACTGAAGAATATTGTTACTTTTCATGGCAGTGTTTATGCTAATAAGCTGGCACGGAAGTTAAACGAATATATTGTATTTTAGTTAAGTTTAGCCTTTCGCTATTTTATAATCTGCCACCTTTCATGATGCAGCAATCAGTAAGGCAGGATTATAGTATAGTTAACCTTATGGCAGGCCTTTCTAGCATTCTGGACGCTTGTTCTTCGGATGAAGCTGTCTCATTTGCATAATGATATTGAAAAGGAGGAGATATGAGATTACGTTATAGCCCCCACCCCCTCCCCGTCCTATTTTACCAAGTAATGAAAGTTCTTGAAGCTTGCAATATGAGAAATGACATACGTTTAATTTAAATATTCTGAGAATGTCTTGCTCATATTTTTTCATGGCGAACTTTAATCTAGATTACACATAAGTGTCCTTGTGGGTGTTTCTTTTCAAAGGATTACGATACACATTCAGTGAAACGTCGAATAATAATCAAACTTTTACGGTGATCTGATCTTTTAAACAGTTTGTAGCTTCAGCCAATGAAGTTTCCCTAAAGATATTTTGTAATTTTGTTTTGATTGACGCACTTAGAACTAACCTCATTTTTCGCTAAACTAATTCATTTATTTTTTCTTCTTTTTTCTAGATTACCTCAGACTCTTTCTCTACACACAGTAGTTGATCAAGCATTAGTGTACAAAGAGTTTGTTATATTGAATAGCTTGAATTTGTATGGCGAAATTTTCTTTTGGACATATAGCTTAGTCCAAGGTCTCATCTATCTCTGTAAGCAATGTAAATGAATTACAGTTTTTTTATTTTTCTTATTTTATATAGAGTAATATCCGTTATCCTGGAAAAATGACAACAACCATGTTATGAAATCTTATTTTAAAAAGCGATCATGTATTGAAAACTTATTGGTTAAAATAATTAGATAATATATAAAAATCAAGCATTTCTTTTCCAAAGTTTCCAGCTGACGTGTTCTGAATTTTTTTTTTATGAATTATATCAATACGTATATGTTTGATGTAGGCATAATTTATTTATCTTTAATGATAAAATTATTTAATATATATATATATATATATATATTAGTCAACGCTCCCATTATAATAAAAAACGAGATCATTAGAGAAGGGCGTTTTTTTATTATTTTATTTTTGCTGTATGAACGGTTGCGCAGCACTGTGATTAGTTTGCCGGACTGTGGATCTGAGGTTCGCATCCCGTTATTGCAATAAGTAAATCAATAAGACTGTGCTCTGCAATGTGGGGCATGAGAGTCTAGCGTTGTTGGAAAGCAAATGGAGGCAAAAGAGCTACGTCATTTTAACCTAGCTGTTAATAATAGTATGTTACACTAACTGGAGAAGTGCGGATGGAGGCACATGCTCTTTCTACACTACGTGTTAGGTACTTATGCTGTAGGACCGTGAGTGCGTTATAACAATGATCGGTTAAATCTCAGTATTCGGTCTGACAAGAGTAGCCCAAGAGTTGATGGTAAGTCGTGTTGACTAGTGGCCTTCCCTCTGGTCTATAATCTCAAAATTTGGTGCGGTTAGCGCAGATAGTCTCCGAGTAGTTGTGTGAGATGGAAATTCAACAAACAAGCAATGAATGACAACTTTACTGCAGTAGGCTGAATAATAATATTAATATTAAACTGTGGAGTGTCGTTTCACAAGAATAAAAAAAAAAGGGATGAAATATTTTTTTTTATTTTTCTGAGGAATTATTCAAATGTTTTCATCTGTTTATAAATTTATTGATATAAGTTTATGCTGCAATGTTAGACTCTCTAGGCCTTCAATGGTTGTTTGCATAAAACATAACTCCTTTAGAAGATTAATTACACAGGCCTGCGATGGTTTTATTGTCTTGAAATTTTTACATGTTCTACAGTAATTCCTGTACGCTGAATCCGAAAATGATATCCAGTTTTCTCCATCACGTACAGATATTCCACGTAGTTTTGAGACTAAAAGACGTAGATTCACACACACACACAAATCAGGATGACAGGATTTGTTTGACATCAGTGTTCTTCCCTTTTCTTCAGTTTGTTTGTATTTTTGTTAATAAACATAATAATAAAAAAATGTTCATTGTGATAAACTAAATACTAATTTGATCTAAGTAAGAGTTATATATATATTTTCTTCCCGATTTGTAAAAACTCCTTACGTAATAGAAAAAAAATTATTTTCAAAATCTGCGTAGCTGAATTATGGAAAATCCGTTATTAAAACCAAACAACTTTTATGAAGTTTAAATTCGCAGGTCTGTGTTATCTACGCAAATACGAAGTTTTATCTGTTAGTTCTGTAAACATGATGAACCCAAACATTCAAACTGTATGAAAACATTAGGGATTAACAAACAAATAATTTCAATGAACCTCACTTCATGATGCAAATCATACCAGACTGCAGGTTTTTTTTCTTCCCATTATTCTTAATTAGTCCATTACGAGTTTCAAATCAGAGATGTGTACAAAAATGATGTCACATCCAATGGTTTTCTTCACAAGCCACTGCCCATGAGGCTTTTTGTTCAATATCAGAACTAGTCAACTGGGCTGGACCATACTAGCGGAAAGACTTCCAGAAATTTTATTGATATCGGTAAAAAAAATATATTACAGTAAAAAAGATGATAAAGCTAGAAAACACGCCAAAGCAAAAATATAAGCCCAGTTAAACAATCTAAACATAACTTGGCATTTGATTTGATTTTGATATAAAGTACTTTACTCCCCACTAATAAATAACCTAAAATACGTGGATAACAAGTGACGTGGCATCACAATTAATTATTAATTATTATTCAGCGAACTAACTGTTTTTCGTATTTAGCTGTTAATTTCTTTTCTTCACCAAATATGAATGGCACTGAAGAAAATATAACGTAGAGGCTTATTCTTCTGTTACCATTTCATTGTGATAACGCAACTTTGATCTTTTTTTTTTTTGCTTATTTTCTAATTTAGCCACATTTTTTTCAGGTATTATGTTTTTGTACTGATATTCATATTTTTCCTTTTAATTGAGTGTAAACTCAATAAAAACTTAAGTTTCCTGTCTGCTTTCATACATGCTTCAAGTGTTGTCTAACATTCTGCGTGTGGTCATTAACTGGGTGAGTCTTAATCATCTATTTAATTAAATAAAACACTAATGGCCTAGATCCCGAACACAACAAAATATAGACATTTCCCTGTTTACAATCAATAAATTCTTAATACACTAAATACACAAGACTGGGTGTAAGTGATATAAGTGATTATCAAAGAAAAAAAAGTAACTTTTGTATATTTGACTCCAGGAGTACGAAACTTGCAACTTGTATTTTCTTGATGGCTAGACAATTCTGACACATTATTAATGATTTACGAGAAACTCTTTAATTAGAAGTTATAAAAAATTAGAATTCCAATAACTCAACTTTTGGTACTGTACTTTTTTTCAATTTGGTTGAGCCATTACTGTAGCTTTGTTTGTTTTGTTTATGAATTACTCTGGATATGTTGTGGTGTAGTACGTCAAAAGTTTGCGAAGTATTGTTGACGATATTGTGATATTGAACAAAATGACTCCCGTGAAAGAAAGAAGGTATATTTGGTATGTTATATTTACATATCTTTAATCTAACTCTGTATGATGGAGAAATTAAGAGTAATTCGAAAAAAAAATAATTCTAGCGTGAATTCTATCATGAATGTTTTAATGGTTTTTCATTGCCTCACCATCCTTCAGCTTTCAACATCATGATATTAAAAAATCTACCGTTTCTAACTAACGTTCTGTTTGAATATGTGGTTTTTCACATCGTTCGAAAATATTTATACACATCCACGTGAGAGTATTCCCATGTTTTGTTATTTTCATATTCGTTATCAAAATTGTGTCAAAAGTTTGGGTAACTCGTAAACCTCCAAAATGTTAGTAAGGAACCTTCAGATTCTTGAACCGGTGAGTTCTGTTTACAGCTTTTAAAGCTAACGTGAGTGGTGTGGCTGCAATTTACACAGGATGCTCTCTTCATTAAATCAATGGTTCTCGATCATTTTCTCTCCACGGATTGACATAATCTTTGTTGATATACTTACGAAACATATAGGCCTATGTAGTGTTGTTTCATAACTTAATTTTTAATTAAGAAACTTTGAAGTGGAAGTTATGAGTTTTACTTATCTTACAATGAACTAAGAAAGAAACTACTCTTTTCATCTAACCCTAACAAATGGAAAATGTATAAATTTTACCAAAATAGAATCTTTCATGACGATACATTTTCCTTTGCTTTTCATTGGACCAGCAAAAATATGTCCATGGACGGATAGGGATCGGCAGATCAGTGGCTGAGATCCTCTTGTGTAAATGACATTTTCAAAAATAATCGATTAGATACAAATGCCATTCCTCATCTGTACTCCAAACCATTCCATGTCCTACTTCCTCTGTCCAATCATGATACAGATTACCTGCAAAAAACAACATTTGTTTCCTGCAACAAACGGGCAGTAAAGACTTATACTCCAAGACGTTTAGTTACTGTTGATTTCATTTTAAGTGATTGAATCTTAATAACGTTTTTTTTTTTCAAGTCGTCTATTTAAGAATTAATTTTTAACGTCCATCTGCATTAACTATTAAAGTAAAGATTAAACCATTCGTTCTATTATTTAACCAGTCAGTAAAAAAATGCATGTAGTGGTTGTCTCTTAGTGATAATAAATGTCTGAAGATCTGGACACAAGCATTTGAGATTGTTCTTCTTTGATCTTGTTATAAAAGGTAAGAAAGCACAGTTCTTATGAAAAGGGATTACTCCCGTGAAAAACAAGAAAAAGAAACTTAGTTTTAGTTTAAATTTAGTTTTAGTTTAGTTCAGTTCTTTAGTTTATTTCTGTTATTCAGATTGACGTGCTTGACAAGCAATGGTCCGATACAAATTACTAGGTCTTCCTGTTCAAACGGGCAGACAATTGACAGCTGAAAGTTATTGCAAACAACGCCCAAGTTTTCTATTGTTAGCAAATATTAGAGTTTGTATGCATATTGGTTTCCTTACGTTATAGTTACAATGATGAAATAATAGTTTACTGTTTACTCCGTATGTAATATTAATCCAAGAAAAGCTTTGATAGAAATGTGTGTAAATTCCTAAGGAGTGTAAATAGACTTATCTAAAAACAAGTATCCTTTTATTTGGAACTATCAATTTTTAGCTTATTTTCAATTCAGTTTGCACTAACACAAGTTTCACAGAAAAACATCAATTTTTGTAATGGATTTTTTTTTCTCAGTCACGTGAACTGGTTATATAATCTTCTGTATATTGCTTATCAGCGCAAACGGAAAATAATTTAGAAAATGGAGGGGTTAATATATATATAGAGCCTTAGTTTCAAAAAACACAAAATATACGTAGGGACGTTTCAAAGGCAGGCTTCAAAGATTTTCTACAAAGATTTAGGCTAACATCTTGTACTTGAATCATGGCTATTAGGCTTAATAGTTTACTTTTCTTTAGATTTATAACTAAGGATTGTTATACACTACACTGCAGATTATATAGTTTTCTGAAAAGTACCTATAAGGAATGCATATAGTTTATTCATAATTAGTTGAATAATAATATTTCAAAAATGTAACAACAGAATAAAACATTAAAACATAACGTATATATCATGAAATTTAAGCATAATGTTGCTTGAACTAATAACCAAACATAAAATTATGGAAAAGAAAGGCAGTACTGCACAAACTATCATTTCAGTTGATTTTATGCGTTTAAAAACACAAGTACTCTGCCAGCTAATAATGTTTGTTGTTAAACACAGTGGTCTGTCTGTACTACTTCCACAGTAGGGCTCGAACACCATTGTAGCATTCAAGCTCCTAGATAAGCCACCGGGGTTGGTAGGGGTAACGGGTAACGACATATTTCCAATGAACTGGCAAAATAATATCATAGTGCACTGCTGCACTATATTTATAAAGATAAAATGCTGCCACTTCTAGACAGTTGGGATAAAGGACTTCACGAACCGAGGAAGAGGAATGATTGTTGGATACATTTCAGCCTACCTACAATTTACAATGGTTTATCAATATGGCAGAGAAACGAACGTTTTAAAGTGAAATACCAGTCAAAACTAATCAATCATTGGTCTGTGCAAACTTTAAATCGAACTGTTAAAAGAAACGAGGACCTGGTCTTAAATTCCAGTATTCTAGCTTTTAATATGAATACAGTCTGTAAATGTCATCGTCACATCACATGCAATCTCTTTCATTGTGAAACAAGCTAAACCAAGACAACCCTACAGCTTCTGTGTAGATACTGGGGGGAATTACATTTACGTAGCTACAAGTGATAGTGTGTCTAACGATTTAAACGCGGTTTGTCAGAGTCCATGAGTGAGTCGTATAAAAATGTAAACATACTTTTATAATATAATATAATATAATAATAAAATGGGCATTGCATTTTGTTTGGAAACACCAAGTCCATCGTTGTTCATACAAAGTATTACTGTTATATAATCTATTATTTCAACGGTTAACAAGAAATATAAGCCTATACAGAGTTAGAAACGGACGTAAATAGATGTAGAAGCCGAATTGATGTCAATGCTTAGTATGTATTTTGTGTATATATATAAATATAGATATTTATATATATACACATACACACACACATATATATATATATAATGATTCAATTAGCTTTAACTGATAACTCAGGCACATGTATTGTATAGAATGTCATAGTTATATATAATAACGGTTATAAGCCAGCAAATAAGCAGAATATTTTGTTTCTTAAGCCTTTTTTTTTTCGGTCAGTATTGGAATCATATTTTTCCATTATATTTTTCACCCCCAGTTCTCCTGCTTCGTAGCAGTCTACTTCACAAGTTGTCTTAATGAATTTATTGAAGCGGTTAGTAACAGACATTTCTCAATTTATTTTAACAGTATGTACAAGATTAGTATGCTTTTACAGGATACAGAGTGAATAAATGACCTTTAAGGAATAACGAGATTTATTTTTTTTTCATGATACGTTTTGCTTAATTGTACACAGTAAGGTTTTTATCATAATTATATTAAACTCATAAAGCAAACAGTATCAAACTAATTTTTATGAGTTGATTTAATTAACTTATTTTGACAGTAATACTAGGTGACTATATGTTCAACAAACATTTGTTTCTTTATTAAACTAACTGTCGTGTTTTGGTAATTTAATTTTTTTTTGTAAGGAGTGGCTTTCCAGCAAAATCGATTTATTTCATCTAGTCACACACCAGTGTTTGATTTCATCTAGTCACACACACCAGTGTTTTGATTTCATCTAGTCACACACACCAGTGTTTTGATTTCATCTAGTCACACACCAGTGTTTTGATTTCATCTAGTCACACACACCAGTGTTTTGATTTCATCTAGTCACACACCAGTGTTTTGAAAATAATTTTTCTTTAATCAATAAGTATTCGAAGGTATTTCTTTAAGTATAAGTTTTGTTTCTGTGTCACGAAAAAAAGTATTATTAAAACAAGTTCTGTGGCGATACATATTAGCTAGTAAACACTTCCATTAACTCGGTAATAGAGGATAGGCATGTGTTAATGCCACGTTCATTACCTCCGCCACAGAAGGTGGATGGAGGTTATGTTTTCATTCCTATGTGTGTTTGTCAGCACAATTTCTCAAAAAAGACTAAATGGATTTGGACGAAAGTTGGTATGTATTTGTACTATGACCAAGGTCACAATAAACTCACTAACCCCCCTCTCCCCCCCAAAAAAACATATCCGTTAACAAGGGGACCAATTTTTCACACTATGTTTGTTTTATAACTCAGTCAAAAATGATCGTATTTTGATGAAACTTGGTGGACATATGTAGAATACTTTTCCTCACTGTCCTGCCAAAAAATGGTCCGTGTCCGTTGATAAAGACGGACATACGGACACATTTTCGTATTTTTTGAGAGCCGAATATGATCAACGCTGCCTGGTGGAGGTATATGCTCTACTGAGTGCCCCTCTGGTATTTTATAGTTTTCTTTCTTTCAGAATTTTCGCGCAAATTTACACAAATGAGGAAAGGTAACTTAATCAACAGCTGATCAAATAGTGGAATTTGACCATGATCATCGGCTATAGTCCTAAAGTGCAGAGCGCATTTTTGCATCCACGGGACGCGAACCAGCTCCCTTGATGTTTCACATGCCTTTATGTTAAGTACTTATTTTATGCCACTCCAGGGAAATTTTTTTATACAATAATCGCGCACATTTGTTTACATCCATCTAATTTTTTCACGTAACTTTGCAGTCCTGTTACCGCCAAAAAAAAAGCACACAAAAAAAACGTGCTTTGAACTTTTGGGTCATAAGTGCGTAATATGACTGACGTTCAAGTCTTACTGTTCTGTCTGGTAGGAGTATCCAAAACTTGACGATGGGTGGTATTGACTAGCAGTCTTTCCTTATAGTCTTTTACTTCATAATTAGAAACGGCTAGCGCAGACAGTCTCGTTCAACAAAACAAACACACACGTTTTTTGTTATTCTTCCCCCACAAAAAACAACGAAAAAAAACATGAACACAAAGAGCAATGTAAAAAGAAAGATGTGTGATAAACAGAAATTGGATATAGCTTAGAACATGGACGATAGTCAAAGATAACTTATGCTGTTGTTTAACTCAGATATCCTTCACTAAAATTCGATTCGAAATAATTTTGATAAACTATAATACATATACGTTTGGATAATTCAACTTGAGTATTTGTTATGCTTCGATAGCGCGTTATGAAACTAGTACTGCGTACAGAATGTTAACAGCACGAACTTTTAACTGTTTCTAAAATGTATATAACCTGCTGTTGAATTAAGCCTGCTTGGCTACTTTAACGTTATATTGTAGTAACTGTGTTATACATTTTCCCTTGATATATCTGTAGAGCACTGTGAAGGAATTTTAATTTTTTGGTGATTTTAATTTCCTCGATGCCAGAGGGTCGCGGGTTCGAATCTCCGTCCCACCAAACATGCTCGCCCTTTCAGCCGTGGGGGCATTATAATGTCACGGTCAATCTCACTATTCCTTGGTAAAAGAGTAGCTCAAGAGTTGGCGGTGGCCTTCCCTCTAGTCTTTCGCTGCTAAATTAGGGACGGCCAGTGCAGATAGCCCTCGTGTAGCCTTGCGCGAAATAAAAACAAAACAAATAAATCCTCGATGCTAGTGCCCTCTATTGATAATTTTGATATTTCTAGCTATGAAATCAAACGTAATATCTAGTTTTCTGAATATGTTAATGCTTTGATTATTCTTAATACCAGCGGTTTGAAAAAAAAAGTATAAAATACAAGGTTAGTTTACCTCATGCGCAAAGTCCAATACCTCGGTTTATGAATATCTTGCTAACAGCGCCTTCTTGCGGCAGATTGAAAAACCAGAAATCAACCGAAACTTAATTCATAGATACATTGACTAATTAAACAAGTTTTGAAATGAATGAACACATGAAAATTCGGCATCAAGAAAAGTGCTGTAGCAACGGATGGATTCACACTAAGTAATAAGAACAAATATTTTGCATATTTTCAAAACGAGATGCAAAAGAGATTTTAAACGGGTGACTTAATAAAAGATGGACAATATATAAATCCAACGTTCAGACCCCCAGTCTTCAAACAAAACGTGGAAGTTACATTTAAGTTCCCGAAAAGAAGTAGGATTGATACAAAGATTGACAGAATAAAAGCGCCAAAATTTGAATTTTTGTTGAGAAATATTCAAATAGAAGTCTTCAGGGGCCTTAGAGAACAATTAATCACTGAAGGGGTTTTTTGTTTTCATCATTCCAATAAAAGTGTTTTCTGTAAAGCAGAAAAACTAGCTTAATAAGATCAAGGTGAGCTGAACCATGTCTTAGGTAATTGGTTGTTCTTGGAATTAGTTTCTTTTTAAATTATATCTTTATATTTCGCCAAAAGTTTTTCAATAAGTAACAAAGTTAGTTTTTCACGGTAAGGTGGCATCACACGCCTTAGCGTCGAAGGGTGAAAACCAATAAGTAATTAATCTCATGCAGAATGTCAATCCGCCTTTAATAAAATCTGTTTTAGACAAGACAGGGAGTTAGTTGCACTTCGAGGGTAAATGACATACGAAATTGTCAGGAGATGACAAGCTACTGTAGTGGCAACTTACTTTACGGAGGATTAAACTGAGTTTCTCAACAGAGCCATATTTCATTAGCTCGTGCATGTTTTCAGTGCTAGTTTAGCACTCTTTATAATTAGTAATATGTAACTTTGATATTTTATTCTTAAATAAAGGTAAAATCTATTAACAGCACTATTTTTCCACGTGACCAAAGTAATTCTTCTCCCTCGTGTAAACTGTAACAGATGACACGTGGGTTATTATTTCAAGGGTAATTTAGGCAGTAGAGATATGATAGAGTTTCGGAATCTTCTGTAACTTGTGACTGGTAAGTAAATTACAACCATAAGGTACAGGAGCGGATTGGCATTAAAGGACCACTCCGGGCAAATATCACATACTGCATACTGGCTAAACAATTAAAACTTAAAATCATTTTCTAAGAATTCGTCAAATGCATTGGCCCACCGGGTAATTGTCCGGTATCCCGGTTGGACAATCCGTCCCTGAACAGATATCAGAGTTTGAGATTTTTAATGGACTTTTCATGCCTATTTCTAGAGTGGGCTGACAAATCGGTTTCTAATACTGACGCCTTTTTCGACCTAAACGTTAAAAAGTTTAAACTAAGTTTCTCATAGCCAAAATATGTTATCGTTCCATAGGAAAACCTCAGAAAATCATTAGTGCTAGTAAGTGTACGTTCATTCAAAAATAGACTTCAAAGGGTTAGCTGGGTTAGATTACCAGTAGGTCTACTCCAAAAAAAAATGTGAAATGCCATTAAAAGTCAGAAACTCGTTGTTTAAACGTCATCGCCGAAGTTTTCCTGTAAGAATTTGTTCATTTAAGATCATAGAGCTGTAATAGTTTTAAAGTTCAACAACCAAGGGAGTAACATATTTCATTAGAAGGAGGCATTAAGGTACCTCCAAAGCAATCCTATCTCCAAAATTTACTTGATAGCGCGATTATAACGCCTCTGTTCAGACGAGTATTTTAAAAGCGCTGATAAACAGCATATTACAAATAGAGATCAGACCTATTTATGACGTCTGAAGTGGTCCTGCAGGGAGGAGAGGAGGGTTAAAGATTATTCCTTTCCAATAGGACGAGAGAGTCCAAGTGATCAGTTATGCAAACCTATTACATAAGTATATTATTCGATAAGGTAAGTTGATTATATTATGGCACAGAATCTTATGCGACTTTTTAAATGATCCGAAAAACATACAGGACTTAAAAAATGCTGAGCAATGCTATTTAAAAAAAAAAGAGATGTTTAATTGTTCGTAGTATTTTACAACTATCAAGACACAGACCTGGAATATCGGTTGATGATGCGAGACAAACTTCTTACTGAAGGGGATATAAAATAAGTATGTCATTTTGAAATTCTTCAAGACTGAATGGCGAACCATCACGTGTTATCAAATCTGACCGGTTTCTATAGCAACGATCCGTGAAGTATAAGGAATCAGTCTTCTATAGATTGCTTGATACAGCGGAATGATCGTGGTCGTATGTTGCGAAACGGATCGTAATTACTTTCGGATAACGAAAAACAACAACTCTGATAAATCTGTCTAAGTAATGAAAACAAGAGTAAAACGTGAATCACTCTTGTACGAAAACAGATATAAGTTCTGAAAGAACCCAGCTTCGAATTCAATGGAGATGTTACAATCTGCCTGATGATCACCAACTATAAGAATGTTCTACATACATTTGCTCGCACAACGATAATTGATCATTTTGCTACTGAAAGAGTAAAGCAGATTCTATTTGAATGCTGCTTTATCACGTTAGTTTTGTTATTCTACTTAGATTTTAATTTTCAAAGCTCTTTTCCAATGGCAGTCGTTGAGGTCCAAGATAAGTATTTGAAATGTTCGTTACTAATTTGTTATGAACTAAGATGGCTACCCAAAAAAAATACACTTTATTCAAAACACGTTATAAATTGGGCTTTATTAAACAAAAGTCTGTCGTTTAACCGCTTTACAAGGCAATTATTAAAGTGTGCTTTGCTTCATTGCTCCTTACGTGTTACGGTCGAAAAATTAACATAACTTTAACACCGGTTATACGATACGCTCCACAGCTATAGTCTGTGGAAATTCAAACCTTTAGGGACTTAAATCTTCATACTGATCGATACTTATGTAATGAGACTCTTTAGTATACACCTTTCGCTGGATTACTACATTAGAAACTGTAATAAGGAACCGAAACGTGTCCATGAGTTTGACTCACTTCTATTCAAATATCTTTGAACGTGTAATTTGTAAATACTGCTTGCGATTGGACATAGCAAATGTAGAGCGTAGATTACAAGGTAATATGAATAACCGTAGACCAGAATTTTCCTTGATTGTGGGAAGCAGCTCAAGCGATATAGTTAATATTTCATCAAACAAAAATTCGTTGGTGCTTTTAAACGCCTACCATTTTTTTAACTTCTGACTGATAAAGGTTTACTGGGAGCATTTATAATTGATACTATACAACCTTAATGTAAAAAATTAAAATAAAAAATTCTTACCCCCCTTTCCCATCTCCAGATGGGTCAACAGTAATCCTGTGGACATATAAAGTGA
>NW_013667518.1:180246-183133 GCF_000517525.1 Limulus polyphemus
GTGGACATATAAAGTGAAAATTCGGATCTCGATACCTTCTGCGGGCAGAGAAAAAATAGCTTATTTGTATAGCTTTGTGGTTAAAAACAAACAAACACACTACCCCCAAGAAAATAACAACAAAAAACAGTAATTTATGCTTGTTAGAATTATCAAATGGTTTCCTTGTATTTCTTATGGGTTATTAAATTATACTTTTAAATCGAACTCTTGCTTTTAAAAAGAAATATTTGATGTTACTACTAGTCATTCATTTGACGCCCAACTTATATAGAGGGGTAACGCAGAGAAGTGTCAAAACAACAACAAAAACTGTGGTACACAAAACACTAGTCTAATACCATTCAGTGTTGAATTCGGGGGTGTACAGAGGGGATTTCCATCTGTGAAAAACATTCTTCCCTGAAGTACAGTATGTTCCATTTTATCGAATTTGAATTCACCCCTCAGTCCCCCCAGCAGTTTGTTTGTTTTGTTTTTAATTATGCACAAAGCTACACAAGGGCTATCTGTGCTCTGTCCACCACGGGTATCGAAACCCGGTTTTTAGCGTTGTAAGTCCGCAGCCACTGCCCCCCCCCCCCCACCAACCCCAGCAGTAGAAAGGTCTGGATTCAACACTGATATCATTGAATAATTGTAGATATCCCTACCAGGAACGTATTTACTTCTGATCTGTTGTTTGTCTTCTACAGCATTTATATAAGTCAGTAAGATTTTTTTGTGTTTTTTTAAAGTAAAAATGGTTGTTGTTATGCATCTATAATTGTACCATAAAAAACTGAGAAAAACGGTTTTAGTTTTTTTTCTTTTTTCTTCGTTTTCGGTAACCCAGCAAAAGAAAGGAAAGTAATGTGAGGAATTGTACTTCTGGTGTGACATTTATCAGCGAAGGCGATCTCAAACTCATGAATATTACAGTAGGAATGTAAAAACAAACTCGTATTAATATTTTAGACTATATTCTGTGATTATAACTTCAACTTTTACTTCTAAGCAGTAACCATCAAATACCGTGTAATGCAAGTTATAAGGGCCACTGATATAAGTGTATATCATACTACATGAACTTTATTAAAAATATATGAATCACTAGTATTAGCGCATATACCTGGACTTCTTTGAGAAGCTGTAAGAGCCGACAAGTAATGACGTATATCATACCTAGATCTTTTGACAAGTTATAATAACCATTAGTGTTAGTGAATATTATACCTGTACTTTTTGAGCTACGTTCTAAGGACCACTAGTAATAATGTGTATCATACATGGACTTTTTGACAAGTTATAAGAACCACTAGTGTTAGTGACTATTATACCTGGACTTTTTGAGCTATGTTATAAATGAAACAACTATTTAGTCACTTTTGTCCCACCCTGTATGATAACAAACCAAATAATTACATTTAATATTATTCTCCATTGACTTTTATACTACCATTTAATTGGTTAGCACGTGATCACAGTAATATCTAGAAATGTGAAGTAAAATGTTTTTATTAAGCTATAAGCAGTGGCTTATATTCTATTCAAAGCTTCCATTATTTTAAGTTTTATATTTAAAATTAAAATGTATTCTGTCGCCCAAATAAGGAAACATAAATCTTTTGATAATATTATCTTTAAGGATGCTTTTTCATCCTCCTCCATTTTTTTCCCCGAGTTCCTTTTTTTTTACGTATTGTTTCCCCATTTTTGTGTTGCAGCCGTTCATGGACTTCAAAATTCTTTGTTAACGTTATAAAATATTTATTCTTTTCTTCCTCTTTTTTTTAGTTGTTTCCAATTTTAAATATATTTTCAGAATGTCATCAATTTATTTGAAAAGAGAAAATAGCAGAAAGTTTTCTTTGCGTTCCGTATTGTTTAAAAATATAATTTATTCATCGATGATTTACAGTGAAAAATGTTATCTTATTGGTTATAGGTTCTTTAAAGTGTTATCTTATTGGATATACGTTCTTTAACATGTTATCTTATTGGTTATAGGTTCTTTAAAGTGTTATCTTGTTGATAATAGGTTCTTGAAAATGTTATATTATTGATAATAGGTTCTTTAAAATGTTATCTTATTGGTCATAGATTCTTTAAAATGTTATCTTATTGGTTATAGGTTCTTTAAAGTGTTATCTTATTGATAATAGGTTCTTGAAAATGTTATATTATTGATAATAGGTTCTTTAAAATGTTATCTTATTGGTTCTAGATTATTTAAAATGTTATCTTATTGGTTATCGATTATTTAAAATATTATCTTATTAGTTATAGGCTCTTTAAAATGTTATCTTATTGATAATAGATTCTTTAAAATGTTATCTTCAAATTAAAATTTGAACATTCTAAGTATTTTATCGATTGGAATTGTTATTTTTATAGTTTGATATATTTCGTATTTGGTATTTTTGCATTTTGCTAAGATAATCCTGATATTTTCTATGCTTATTTTCGCAAGACATAACTATAAAAGTTTTTAACTTCTATTTTAAACTGTGATATTTCTACTTCAATGTGCTTGTGGTGACACTTGAATTTTCGTTTCTTGACTGAAACTAATAGATAGTTTCCTGTTAAAAATCTAGACCGACTGACAAACATGTACATGATTAAATAACCAGTTACTTCATCAGCACTGTAACACAATAAAAATGGAGAATAAAACTATCAGTGGATATGTAATTTCTTAATGAGATTTTTTTACCAGAAAGCAATGGTTATTTTCTAATATTCTTGGTGAAAGTTCTTTTATCAACAGAAACGTAAATGTATATATATATATATATATATGTACTAATAAAATATAGAATATTTTTCTATAGTAGTTTAAAAACTAATAGAGTATTTAGTTTTAAATTAGTATCATAATTGTAAAAGTTACTAGTTTGTATCG
>NW_013667518.1:183182-192150 GCF_000517525.1 Limulus polyphemus
TCATGAGTTTTAAAAACAATGAGTATTTAGTTTAAATTGATCATAATTGAAAAGTTACTGTTTGATCGAGCAATTAGGTTGTGAGTAGGAACAAATATTAACCGTTTGTGAGATCATTGGTTAGAGATTTTTGTAATTATAGAATATTATAATCTGATCTAAATCACTTCATTATTGTTAGGTATGTACTGGTAATGATGAACAAGTTATAAGTACACAGAATTTGTTCACTAACAGAAAACCTATACAATTAAAATGTATCCAAGTTTTGTCGACGTTTTTGTATGTTCACTAACAAAATAAAATACAATTGTTGTGGTTTATAAATACATCATTATGCCAATAAAACAGATTTAGTAAGATTATGAAGCAAAGGAAGGAATTTAAAAGTAGTCGAGCGTAATAAAGCTGTTTTAATTTCATCATTTAACTTAAAATATGGCCTAGTTGTTAACGTGTCAGGCTTGCAGATCATGTGGTCCAAGGTTCGAGATATGATACGGTTAAGTTACTCAGTATCTATAGATTGATTGGATGTGTGGGGCATGGGGACGGGTTTCAGAGAGAGAGGTCCTTGTGCTAAAAAGGTTTGGGAACTTCTGGTGTAGATATTGTATCAAGTAGATTTATGTTTTTGCCTATTATTAACTCTATTGTACACAGCGGTATGTCTGCGGACTTATCAACGCTAGAAACCAGGTTGTTTCGATACCCGTGGTGGGCATAGCACAGATAGCTCATTGTGGATCTTTGTGTTTAACTACGAACAACATAAACAAACATGTGCATAGGGGTGCAAATTACTGGAGAGTAACTTACTCCAAATGCAAGAGTAAAGTGCAACTGCTATAGTCGTCTTTGATCATTGCACCAAAAACTACAGAAATAACAATGAATAACATATTACCAAGCAAGCACGTACACGTAACTTCTGAAATGAAAATATGGTATTTTTTTACCATTACGGTATATGGGTTCTGTGCAATATTTATAAAGCTCCAAATAATATATTAGGAGCATTAATTCAATCGTTTTTGAGGATGAAACAGTGTTTACTCTTGAAAGTCATCGATTAGTTGCTACTTCCCAACTTTTCGTCTGCTGCATGCCACAACGTGAGCCTCCTCAACCTCTGCAATTGCCCACGCATGCAGATAATACTTGCAGAGGGAAAAATCGTGACAATGTTGAACAACATTATAAGAACAGTCATGGGTCATTTCTTATAACACAACCGAGGTTACTATACAGTTGATTACTTGTGTAAAGGGCCATTCTAATTAATATAATGCACATTAACGTTTTCGTATAATACAACACTGATAATTTAAAATGAAGTGTTTTTCTTTAGGTATATAATGAGTTTTATAAACAAAATTACCTTTTCCTTCCATCAAAGTATCCACCGGAAAACACCTAATGTTTTTAATCGTTTATCCGACTTACAGACGAGTTTTAAATATTATTAATTTCTCTTCTTATCTAATCGCCCGGCATGGCCAGGTGGATAAGGCGCTCGACTCACAATCTGAGGGTCGCGGGTTCGAATCCCTGTTCCACCAAACATGCTCCCCCTTTCAGGCGTGGGGCGTTATAATGTGACCGTCAATCCCACTATTCGTTGGTAAAAGAGTAGCCCAAGAGTTGGCGGTGGGTGGTGATGACTAGCTGCCTTCCTTCTAGTCTTACACTGCCAAATTAGGGACGGCTAGCGCAGATAGCCCTCGTGTAGCTTTGCGCGAAATTCAAAAACAAACAATCTTATCTAATCATATATCCGAATTACAGTGGCGTATTCTTCGTTTCTCTTGTTTTCTGACCATCTATCGGATTTATACTGACTGTTTAAAAACTATTTTTGTTTTCTAACCATTTATCTAGCTTACAGTGACTGTTTAAAAATTATTCGTTCCTTTTGTTTTCTAACCGTTTAGCAGAGCCTGACGTGGCCTGGTGGTTAGGGCTTTCGGTTCGCAATCTGTTGGTCGCGAGTTTGAATCTCTTCACCAAAAATGCTAGTCCTTACAACCGTAGGTGCGTTCCAATGTGACGGCCAATCCCACTATTCGTTGATAAAAGAGTAGCCCAAAAGTTTACGGTGGGTGGTGTTGACTAGCTTCCTTTCCTCTAGTCTATCATTTCAAAATTAGGGGCATCTAGTGTAAATAGCCCTCGAGTAGCACTACGCGAAATTCAAATAAACTTTAGTCGACAGTTTTAATTTACTGTGACAGCATTTAAAATGCTCTTGTAGAAACGTAAAGCTGATGAAAAATGTGAAAAATACATCTTGAACTGTTCGCAAAGTGTTGAACTTTACACAAACGAAGGAAACGAAAGCATATTTAACACATTAATATTACAATAATTACCTACATGGACAAGGCCTTAAAATGGGACAGAGTGAGTGCGTGGACTAACTAAGCCTAAATGTGCTGAATATGACGTTCAGGTTGAAAAGATCAGTTCTTATTATAATGTTTTCCAACCGTTTGTAGTCTGGCGTAGAATAATATTACTATTGCATTTCCACAGATAACTGTTACGTTTTAAATTAATTATTTTTGTCATTTCTTTCTTTCAGAGTTGTTTGCACATAGCCCTAATTTCGAACTGGTAGACTAAAGAAAAAGCACAATTATTTTGGAACTGACTTTTTCAATCTAGTATGTTCATACTGCGTAACAGTTCTTCTGATGTTCAAATTTATCAAAGTGATCAGTTAAAGAGCCTGGGAAGAAGATAAAGACAGAAGTGTCTTTAACAAGTACTTTGCTATGTAGTTAAACAACAACATTTATCAGGGCAGTGATGTGGTCTTATTTGTCTAAGTGTATTCATTTGCTTTCGCTGGCATCTCAACTTCTGATAACTCTGTAATGAGGAAAATAATAATAAAAAAGAGCACATATATATAAAAGAGATTATCGCTTTGTTTACAGGAGATAAGACCATTCCATTTCAATGAGAAACATTAAACTTGCTAACTCTGTATATTCACATTGTTTAGAGAACAAAGGAGTAGAAGATTAAAGATGAATCCTATCGATATATGACCCATCTGTTATCCCCCCATTATGGTTATCAAAACGTTAAAACCAACCAAACCGTAAGAGTGGGATATGAAAGGCTTGGTTACTGATGCATCTAATTATTTAAAATGATAAAGATCTCCTGCTGGCCTGCTGGTGGCTACAGCGAAGGAGAAACACAATGGTAAAGTTTGTCTTTTTGGACAGAAATAAGTCTTCGTAAAGATCTGAATATATCATCAAGAAAAAGATGGGAGAGCCCTTGGTGGGAGTAATGAGTCATGATTTTGAAAGTTATCTTTCTTTGTAAAATTCCTTTTATACAAACAAACATCACGGCACAGATCCGTTTCACATGAAATTACGGGACAAAAGAGTAGAAAAGATAGAAAACAAAACTGATACCTATAAAAAAAAACACGAAATTCAGTCTAATGCATGAGAGCTCTTAACATATATATGCCCCTCCTTCCAGTGGCACAGCGATATGTCTGCGGATTTATACTGCTAGAAATTGGGTTTCGATACCCGTGGTGAGCAGAGCGCAGATAACCCTTTGTGTAACTTTGTGCTTAATAACAAACAACAACAACAACTTAACATGTATACTTTAATGAAATATTTTTCATTGTTGTGTTGTTTATTCAGAAGAAAAATATATTAAAAAGTAACAGCTATAATCATAGGCTGCTTAAGATTGCATTCTCTAGTATTTGGCACTATGAAAATATTATTGATTATGCTTAAAGATCATTGTTCCTTTTTATCGTTTTCTTTTACTGTGCTTGAATAGGTTCACAGGTGTTGATTTAGGCACATTGAAGACTGAACTGGGAAAATTGTTATACTTTATTAAGGTTCCTTTCTATTCTCCCACCCCAATCCCCCGTGGTTCAGCAGACAGCCTGCAGGCTTTTGGCGCTAAAAAATCGGGTTTCGATAGTCGTGGTTTGCAGAGCACAGATAGAGATCACTGTGTAGTTTTGTGCTTAAAAACAAAAAGCCAACCAACTTTTCTATTCGTTTTGAAACATTCAGAAGATTTGTCCTGTTGTAGTTTCAGAATAAAATAATCAAAAGGTGACCAGTCAAAAGTTTAATACTAGTAAATAATAGTAAATAGTTGAAAACTATATAAACATAGGAAGTAATTCTATTGAAATTTGAGCATAATAATAACATTCTATAAAATTCGTTCTTTAGGAAAACTTATTAGAATGAAATGCTTCCTTTTGGCTCAACATTAAGCTCAAGGACACTTATAACACTATAATTCGGAATTCGATCTCTGTCGTGGGTACAGGGCAAATAGTCTATTGTGCAACTTTACGTTTAAACAACCAAACAAACATATACTTGAAGGGCGTGTATGTGTGTTTGTATGATATTGTACTGTTAATATTCCTCATGTTGGCTAAATCCTAAATCAACAATTTGTCTATGAATCAAACTGCCTTTTCCACCAGTATAGGTAAATAAAATTACCCAACCCGCTAGCTTTTGCGAAACAAAATTGATACTTTGAAAAGATTATGTAATATAACGTGACGAAATGACACCAATTGCAGGGACCATAGCCCATTTTTAAAGCAGTTTTTCGAAAGGGCACTGTTCCCAATGTGTGAAGTTTTTTTTGTTTTTGTGCCCGCATAGTGCACGTTTTGCTACGGACCTGTTATACCATTATTTCATTTAAAATTATTATAATTTCACCGTTATCCATTATTGGCGTCTTTACGCGTTTTTTTCCCCCGAATATCAGCTTCAAAATATTTTGAAATTAATTTCAAATCTTTTGATGTCGGTAAGGGCTAGTTAAGAACGACATTCAAGGCAGCTATGTCTCTTATCTTTTCTCTATGAGGGGCAATTTTTTAATTGAAAATTTAACACCCCTTCCAGTATAATGTCTCTGATTAATTTATTGTGATGTTGCCTCTCTGTATGAAGTTGTATTTTTACCACACTAGTTTGGTGAATGTATCAAAACTGTGAGGAAGCAAAATAGTAATACTATAATTTAAAGCTTACGCTATGGCATGGGTAATAAAATAAATTGTGGTACATCCTTCATACATTTGATAAGAACTAGAGACTAAAGAAGCATTATCATTTTTACAAGGATCGGATAATTAATTTTTGTAAATACACGTAGTAAAGACGGTGGGGACGGGCGTGATCTAGTGTTTAGCGATCCCGGAATGTGAATACCAAAGAGGTGGAAAAATATTTAAAAACACGTTTTTTTCATGATTCGCCACATCAAATACATTGTTCACGTGATGTTATAGAGTACGATTAAGTATCCGCCACATGAAGTACGTCGTTTAAATGATGTTATAGAGTATGATTAAGTATCCGCCACATGAAGTACGTCGTTTAAATGATGTTATAGAGTATGATTAAGTATCCGTCACATGAAGTACGTCGTTTAAATGATGTTATAGAATATGATTAAGTATCCGTCACATGAAGTACGTCGTTTAAATGATGTTATAGAATATGATTAAGTATCCGACACATGAAGTACGTCGTTTAAATGATGTTATAGAATATGATTAAGTATCCGACACATGAAGTACGTCGTTTAAATGATGTTATAGAGTATGATTAAGTATCCGACACATGAATTACATTGTTTACATGATTCTCAAATTGTGTTATGGACTATGGTTAAGTGCTCTTCCCATAAATTAAATTGCTCACATGATGTTGTAGAATAAAGTTGATATCCATCACACTAACTACATTGTTTACTTAATGTTATCCAGTATGATTAAGTAAGCTATAGAAAACATGAAGGCAACGTTACATGAGTTACAACGCTTACATGATATTTTAATTGATGTAGGAAGTTGCAGAATACATAAAATACCCGTGAACAGGCTCACTGTAACTTGTAAACTACAAGCAATCAGAGATCAGAGCTAAATACAATAAAATGAAGTTATATATATCAAAATAAAAACAAATGTTGAATCTGTCGTTGAATGTGGAGCATTTAGATTACTAGCCTGAACTAACAGTCAACAAATATCTAGTATTATTGCCCGTGTTATTTTTAAAAAGAAGAACGTGAGGTGTGGTCGAAAAATAGGTATATTTCCATTCAGGGAAATTTAAATGAAATCTTATTAATAATACATACACATTGTATTTGATATTCTATGAAGTGCGATATGAATTACTTATTGCATTATAGTCCGAGACTGGAATTATATGCTTGGAATTGTATATCTCTTTTTTTGGCTGATATACAATACACAATAGCATATTATGAATTGAGTCACCGACAAAGATAGACTTTTTGGAGTCACTGACAAAGATAGACTTTTTTGAGTCACTGACAAAGATAGACTTTATTTCTTTTTTAGGGTCACCGACAAAGATAGACTTTCTTTTTTTTGAGTCACCGACAAAGATAGATTTTCTTTTTTTTTGAGTCACCGACAAAATTAGACTTTCTTTTTTTTTGAGTCACCGACAAAGATAGACTTTTTGTTTTTTGAGTCACCGACAAAGATAGACTTTTTGTTTTTTGAGTCACCGACAAAGTTAGACTTTCTTTTTTTTTGAGTCACCGACAAAGTTAGACTTTCTTTTTTTTTGAGTCACCGACAAAGATAGACTTTCTTTTTTTGTTTAGTCACCGACAAAGATAGACTTTCTTTGTTTTTTGATCACCGACAAAGATAGACTTCCTTTGTTTTTTGATCACCGACAAAGATAGATTCTTTTTTTTAGGGTCACCCACCGACAAAGATAGACTTTCTTGCTTTCCAGCAAGTATGGCTAATTCTTTCCGAAAACGTAAATATATTAGACATACGCCTCAACAAGATCGTTTAATGTAGCAGTAAATGTGCTGATCATTCCCAAGTTGTGTCCGATGAAGCGGTTCTCTAGAATATAGAGATGTTCGGATATTATTGGACGTTGACATTACAATGTTATTTTTTCTTATTACGGTTATTGCGCAGTTTTTTTCTTCTCATTAGGTGATTATCCTTAAAACGTCTTCTGAACTTCAGTAGATATATTTCAGAATAGATCGCATGTACACAGAACGCTTATCTGCTTTCATTTTTTTCCCGGTATTTCTTAAGAATGATATTGATTGCTACCAATGCCTTTGGATGAATTGCCATGATTCGTGTCTCAGCAACGTTAAGAAGACTGGGGAAAACTCTCAAAAATTTCTGTGACTTTTAATAGTAATAAAAAAAGGCTAAAACAGGAATCTTTGTAGTGTTATGTGCCACTCAATATAAATTCGTCGACGTCAAATGCTGGGAAACTACTTAATGTAATCCCTCTTTTATTGAAAAATTATTCTCCCTTACGATATTAAAAGGACGCAACCAAATGTATTGCCTGAGATAACTTACTACTTTCGACAGTCTCTGTAATAAAGGGAGACAACGTAGCGACTGAAGAATGACATTCGTATAATAGGAGCTTAAACACATGTTTCAGTGAGTTTCTATATATTTCAGATTCGTGTTAGTTTTAGCTTTCTATATAAAACTAGTCACGAAATTAAAACTGACAACCAAAAAAAATCTTTCCGCGACACTGATGGAAGAGTTCGCATATCAGATGTAGAAGTAAATGGTTGATTGTTCTTGTCAGCTTTCAAATTGTGCCTTGAAGATTTTGATGATATTAGGATAAAAATGAAGTAGAAGTAAGCTACGTGAAAGCAAGACAAACAAGAAGGCCTAACGAAAAAAAAATCAACACAAAAAATGCAAGTAAAGTAGGGCAAAGGAAAAAATAAACTTAGTGAGCAGAGAAACAATGACATAAAAAGGAATAGAGGGTTAGTGTAAAGATTTATAGAACAAGAACTGAGAATCTTTCGCATGCTACAATGAACAGAAATTGATGGTTAAAATTGCAATGAACATGTCAAAACAACAAACATTGTTTTTTTTCTAATTTTTGGCATGTGGATAACGTTCAATCTTAAAAACTCACAATTTAAAAAAAACAACGATTATTTTATACATAATTCTATAAAAATGAGATTGTTTCCAGTCTCCAAATTACTAAAATACAATAATTTACTGTACAGGATAAAAAAGTGGTAAAAACCCCGATGTGACTGGAAAACAATCTCATACACTCCACATGTTTCGACGGATACTATTACGTCATCCTCAGGAGTGTAATGTTTTGCAAAAAATAACACTTATTTATACAATTATCAAAACACCAATTTACATATTAAAGAATTTCACGCCATCTGCTGACAATATTTCCACCAGGTCCATCATCTTTATTCAATAATTTAAATTTACTTTTTTTTTACATAAATTATGAGTTATTGTTAGTTAAGCACCTTACAGTGGAAAGAGGTTTTAATCCAGATGTTGTTGACAGAGCTGTCATAAAACTAAAAAACAGGGATAAAAATATTAAGTTAAAACCATTTGCTGAAAAAAGTAAGAAAGAATGTTTAGTATTATCATATATACCTGGTTTATCTTGTCAGATAATGAAAAAAAATATATTTTTCCGATATACAAACCGATAAACAAAGTTAGAAAAATTGTTAGTACAACTAAAGATAAAATTGGTTTAATGGAAAAATTTAGCATATGTAAAATATTATGTGAATGTAAGAAAGTTTATATAGGACAATCTAGAAGAAATTTAAAATTCAGACTGAGCATGAAAGAAATGTTAAAAATAATAATATTACTATCTCACCTTTAGCAGAACATGTCAGTGAAACTAATCACACAATTCAATGGGGAGAAATTGTTATTTTAGTACAACCTGGAAATGTAATTGGTATGAATATACGTGAATCTATTGAGATAATTAAATGTAAAAAAAAAAAATAGATTTGAATTATTGAATAAAGATGATGGACCTGGTGGAAATATTGTCAGCAGATGGCGTGAAATTGTTTAATATCTAAATTGGTG
>NW_013667518.1:192951-202429 GCF_000517525.1 Limulus polyphemus
AAGGGCGAGCATGTTTGGTGTGACGAGGATTCGAACCCGCGACCCTCAGAATGCGAATCAAGCGCCCTAACCACCTGCCCATTCCGGGCCCGTTGTGTGTAGTTAAGCACAAAGCTACACAATGGGCTATCTGTGTTCTGCTCACCACGGGTATCGAAACCCGGATTCTCGCGTTGTAAGTCCGCAGACATACCGCTGTGCCACTGGGGGGTTTTTTTTTGTTTGTTTGCAGCATTTGTGATTAATTACAAATCGAATTTATTCTGAATTTTCATCAAAACAATAACTCACAGATCTATTGCCACATAAATTAAATGTAAATTTGGTTAAAACTTATGCTGGGCTTCACCAAAAAAGCGTTTATACCGAAAGGAAAAGTGGAAATGCGTACCAAAATATACGTCAGTTTGCAAACACAACAACGTATTTTTTGACGAACAGTCTACACAAAACGCCTTCTCTCTGTCTCTTGATATGTACATACATATTGTAATACATCATTATTTAACTTATTTTTACATGCTATTTTCTACTGTGTGGTAGGGTGATCTACACTGAAGTCTTATTCATACTGGACGCGAGATACATAGAAATATACAAGTTTTGATAACAAGAGCTCTGATCTCAGCAATTGTAGTAGCCTATAGTCGAGCTGATACTTTCAAGAAACTAAATATAAAATTATTTTATTGTTTTATATACACATATGTGTGTATATATATATATATATATACAACTGGCTGCGATCTCGGTTGTGTTTCTATACAAATTCTTTCTAAAAGTATTTTAAAGTGTAACATTACTATTATTATGACGTTTTCGTTAAGCACTACATAATCACTATCTTTATTATTATTATTATGATAGTCCGGGTTAATTTGATTGGTCAGTTTCCTTCATGTAGTTCTATTTTAACGAAGCTAACATTTCTCAGAGCGATGTTGCTCGTGTCTCTCGCTGCTGGTGTGTATATACTCTTATTTGACTGCCGTACTTCCGCTCGCGTCCAGTGTTGATGATACTTAAAACTCCAGAGTCGCCAACAAAGCGAACTTGTAACAGCTCGATACAGCTTTCAAAGTTATACTTCATTGTTATTCAACAGCATTTCGAACACGGGGTTGATATGGTGACCATTTGAGTTATCATTTTGTCGATTTCAATTCTTCGCTATACCCGTTTTCAGGATCTATTTTCTTGAGTCAGGTTGTGACGAATTACTTCAGTAGAAATTCACATTAAAGTTAAAAGTCCCTTTTTAAAACGCCAGCGTTTAATGATTTATACGTTAAAGATCAGTATTCTTCAACTCAACTCAAAACAGGTCCGGCATGGCCAGGTGGTTAGGGAACTCGACTCGCAATCTGAGGGTCGCGGGTTCGAATCCCCGTCCCACCAAACATGCTCGCCCTTTCAACCGTGGGGGCGTTATGCTGTGACGGTCAATCCCACTATTCGTTGGTAAAAGAGTAGCCCAAGAGTTGGCGGTGGATGGTCTTGCACTGCTAAATTAGGGACGGCTAGTGCAGATAGCCCTCGTGTAGCTTTGCGCGAAATTCAAAAACAAACAAACAACCCAAAACTTGCTACATCTATAAAAGCAGTAGAATTCAGTGGAAAAGGAACGAGGTCAGTCACACGATACATGAAAAAATAAACTAACAAACCAGTGGAGAGATGTGTCATCCATTACACTGTCTTGTCCATCCTGCAAATAAATACAGGTCGTTTTCGTGTAATTCTACAAAACCAACCCGTAAAGAAAAACACTGGAAATATATTCTGTACTTGAGCACTACTTGCAGTTCTATGAGAGTTAGCAGATGTTAACTTAGATGTGTGTTACTCAACTTGCTATTTTTTCTCAGTCATATCCTTATTCGATTTTACAAAAGGTACCTAGCTCTTTGTAGTTACTTCATTTTTTCCGTATTTTCTTTGAGAGGTTCGCCACTTGCATTTGAAATATTTAGCGATATATTGCTTTCTGCTTTAAAAGAAATTAATTAATTAATCCTCTGATCTTAAATTGAACAATTCAACAAATTTGTATAATCCTTATTTTCGTTCAGATTGCCGCATAAGAGGTGTGTCTATATAGCGAAGTATCTACTGTGAGAATATAATAAAAAAAGACTGTTTTGGAGATTTTTGGCATAACTACAAAACAGACTTAAAATAAAAATATAATTCTGAGATACGTCACTTTATACAAATCAGGTTGTAGATTTTCTAACAAGGAACATGAGATAAAGCTATTTCTGCAAATTAGTATAATTACTGGAGTTCGCCGATAGGACAGCGGTGAATCTACGGAGTTACAACGCTAAAATTAAGGGTTCGATTCCCCTCGATGGACACAGCAGATAACCCGATGTGGCTTTGCTATAAGAAAAAAACACACATTATTGGAATATTTTAGGGCATTACTGGAGTGATTACTCCTTTAAAAACCTGGCCCGGCATGGCTAGGTGGTTAGAACGCTCGACTCGCAATCTGCGTCCCACCAAACATGCTCACCCTTTCAGCCGTGGGGGCGTTATAATGTGACGGTCAATCCCACTATTCGTTGGTAAAAGAGTAGCCCAAGAGTTGGCGGTGAGTGGTGCCTTCCCTCTAGTCTTACACTACTAAATTAGGGACGGCTAGCGCAGATAGCCCTCGTGTAGCTTTGCGCGAAATTCAAAAACAAACAATAATAAGTCATAAAAGACAGAATTTTTTTTTTATTACTTGGGATTTTTCTAATTTGGCCTTTTTCAAATAGATTTAAATAGGTGTTTAATGCGATTTGTCGCCATTGTTCCTTTATAAACTCGCCCCACTGATGACGAAAAAATCAAAAACTTTTTGAATCATCCCATTTTGATGGGTGTTCTACGAAGTTAAGCTTTAGGCTCTTGACGGGTCATTCTAAGAATGATATTTATACGTATGTTCGTGGCCGAATGCTCGATTTTATAAAATAACATATTGACCTGCTGATATAAAACTTTCATTATGGCCTAGGAAGATGCTTATTTAAAACATCACGATATTCATGGGCACTTTGACGTCAAGATACTTATCCCAAAGATAGGTATCACATCCAGCGCACAGAAGGTGGTCCACGCTTTAATATTTCCATCACAACCGTCACAACGTCATCATGATCTGACTTTGATTGCATGTTTGAGAACCATCACTTTCATTACTTCACAGATCAACACTTGAGTCTTTCCACGGTATACTCACATTCGTGGAAAGCACACTACACAAACCTTACAGATGATACACATTAGCATGTGGACCTAATTCTAACAAGTGAGCTTCTATCAATATTTTCGGCAGGCATAATATCTTGGATGTTATTATGCAATGTTCATGAAACCGTGGAACAGTCTGGTATACATAAACCATGCATAATCAAACATTAGGACTAATTCAACTATGGGTTTTTCATACCCGTATTAACCTATAGTTTTTTCTTAAATTCAGGCAGATGACGACGAATTGACATATATAACACACTACAACATTACTAATCTGTCAGATATTTCGGTTAAGGCAGTGAGTGTGTGGTAGTTCGATTCTGCATGTTATATGGAGTATTTCCAATATGTGCTATTATTGCGGCAGTCTATCTACGCAATTATAAGTTTCTTCTTGTAGTTGATATAGCTTAAATTCTTTATATTATATTTTTTGTTTCGTAATGTGTTTTTTTACACCTAATCGTACCGCTCACACGTGGCTAATGTTTTATTTGTTTGTTTATTGAATTTCCTGATGAACAAACCAATGCGGTTTCAAGGAGTTACTATAGTTTCCTTTTATATGTGTTTTACGCCCTCCCGATGACTGAGCGGTAGGCTCGAGAGCTCATAACTCTAAAATATAGGATTGAGCCTTGCGATATGCACAGCGCAGATAGCTCATTGTGCAGCTTTGCGCTTAGAACAAACAAACGTATGTGTACGCCAATGGGAAGTGCAAGGTTTATTGTATAAATCGTAACTAGGTTTGCACCATAAATATCTCGATTTATTCGAGAGGATTGAGAACAGGAGAAGAAATAAAGCTTCTCGCAGTTGTTTTATAAACAAAAAACAAAAAACTAGAGGGAATCTTCAATAGCCGAGGCAATTGAAATTATTTTAGGCAGGATTAGAGTAAATTAATCTATGAGATCATTTTTTTCCCTTTTTATTAGATATATTTTTGTGCGCCAGCAATACCGAGCTTGGGACGCGCATATATCCGATTCGATTTTATTACTCATCAGAATCTCTACCAGCCTACCCTTAAATTGAAATTTTTTTTAGACGGGATTAGAGTTAATTAATCTATGAGACCTTGGGCGTGGTCAAATACATTAATTGAAAGGGTTTGACTTCCTGGGTCCAAAACTGTAATTAAATCTCAAATCGGTAAAGAGATGACGGAGCTACGAGCTAAACGTTTTTACTTAAAAAAACAAACAAACCCAGAGTCATTCTACGAGCCGTTATGCCGCGGCTAAAAAAAGGTAATTAATGAATTGCACTTTTCTCACGCTGCTAATTAAACAGTAATTTAATCGCACCTACATTGAAGTCTTTATATATAGCTAGCCAGCTCTCATTTTTCTTAATTTTATAAAATCTACATTACTGACACTATTTGCGTGCTATTTGAACGAAAAAAATGTGTCAAAAGAATTTTAAGCTTCTAAGATATTGTAGGTAAATTAGTTTGTTATAGGTGACAAAACATAAAAAAAAATCGACTTTTCTATGTCGATGTGATAGTGAAATTTAATTGCGTGCTCCGGATCTCCTCGGTTCATCAGCTGATCAAAATACAGGAAGGTATGGGAGTACATTTACTGTTTTCTCATATAGATTAAACTACGAAATATGCTTATTTCATTCCAAAAAGAAAACGTATTCATACGTACAGTGGATTTAGATTATCTTATTACCTGGAAGTATGATGATAAATATCATTATAAATCGGATAAAATTAATGACAAAAAATAAAATCATAGCATATATCAAGAAAAAAAAAAGGAACCTCTTATTTTGACAATACTTATTTTCTATACTTTTTGTTTTAGTATCACTTATATCATGAACGCAAAGTATGACTTTAGAAAATCTATAGAAAATTAAAAGTGTTATATTTCATATTTTTTGTGTGTTTGTTTCTGCTCAACTGTAATCTTCGCATGGTCACTATATATGTTTCAGTGCTTGCATATTTCCTGAGATCGAGTTCAGCCTAGAAGTCAAAGTGCTGGGCTACAGAGCGAGAGGTCCAAGGTTCAGACTGACGTTTGTCACTGAAAACGTCCCGAGTTTTGTTTTCAGCTTTCATTTTATCTTTCAGTATTTGTATACTTCCTGGGATTGAGTATGGTCTGGTAGTTAGAGAGTTAGGCTATGGATCAGGAGATCCAAGGTTCGAACTGCAATATGCTACTGAATTTTCAATTTTGGGGGCATTATAACTATGACAGTGCACCTCGATATTATTTAGAGTAGCTACATAGGCGGCTAGCGCTGCTGACTGGTTGCTCTTTCTTTTGGTAGGGCGATTCTAAATTAAGGATGGCTTTGTCTGAGCCTTGGGGCCTATACCTAGATGTTTAGCCTATGTATAACATATGGTGCCATTCATGTTAGCCCCCCAAGAGGCACAGCGGTATGTCTGCGGACTTATAACGCTAGAAACAGGGTCTAGATACCTGTGGTGGGCAGAGCACAGATAGCTCATTGTTATGTTGTGCTTTTGAATGTTTCTGTCTTCACTGCTATCTTGGTAGGTCGTTATCTTCTAATATTGGGGTTTACCTAATTTATTCTATCTACAAATGAATGTTATCGCTCTAAATGTTGGAAAAACCATATTTTTTATGAATACTCAACTTCTTCGTCTCCGCCCCCGCAGTGGCACTGCGGTATATCTACGGACTTACAACGCTAGAAACCGAGTTTCGATACCCGTGGTGGGCAGAACACAGATAGCCCATTGTGTAGCTTTGTGCTTAACTACAAACAACGGGCCCGGCATGGCCAGGTGGTTAGGGCTCTCGACTCGCATTCTGAGGGTCGCGAGTTCGAATCCCCTTCACGCCAAACATGCTCGCCCTTTCAGCCGTGGAGGCGTTATAATGTGACGGTCAATCCCACTATTCGTTGGTAAAAGAGTAGCCCAAAAGTAGGCGGTTGGTGATGATGACTGGCTGCCTTTCCTCTAGTCTTTCACTGCTAACTTAGGGACGGCTAGCGCAGATAACCCTCGTGTAGCTTTGCGCGAAATTCAAAAACAAACAAAACTTTGCTGTAAGTAATAGTTTCATGCATGTTGACATGGGGAGGGGTAGAGGAATGGTAAGGTGGTTCTAGATATTTGCCTACGCCCCTGACAGTGTATGAAAGCAGGACTGACACAAATAAATATATAATAATTAAATTCCCTAATGAAATATTGTTTATTATTTAATCAAACATAGTATGTTCTGCCTATGCTCCTGAGTCTCATACTGATACGCTCAATATATTGATATATATAACGAAATATGAGGTGTTATGGATTTTATCTTAAACCACGTGTTTAATGCTACATAGACATGATATTTCTTTTAAACAGCTTACGACTTTATACCTTCGGTTGAAACTGTTGACTTTCAGTACTTCATTCTTTTATGACTTACCAGTTTCTTCCGTGGGAGAGAGGGGAGGGATTATTGTTTGGGTATACAGTCACAGTGTCTTGTAATTACTGTACCTTAGGGGAAGTTCATTAAGTTGTTCCGTCAACTTCAATTTGATTGGTATACTCTACATGTTCCCTCTCTTTACGGCAGGCTGACTTGTTGATAATGGATAATTACTTTCACAAGACTGATCATCTCCGGTTTCTCGTACGAGCGAGCAGAAAATAAAACTATGAATCATGATTTTCTCGTCTGTTTGTCTGTCTCTTGGTCAAATTTCAATTTCTAGAATGTTTTTTTAATTGAACGATGTAAACTGATAAACGATACTTGATCATTTTCCAAGTGGTTCAAGTTTGTAGCTTTTCTGCTTGAGGCTACTTAATCTTTGACTCCTTTAAATATATATGTGTTTACCTGCTAATGGCTAAGCAACCTTCGGTTATGGTTTCCTGTATATGACAGTGATTATTTTCTAGTGCCTACAAAGTCCTGACTCTGTTTTTCCTGTAATTTGTTTTGTTTGTTTGTTTGTAATTCAGCACAAAGCTACACAATGGGCTATCTGTGCTCTGCCCACCACGGGTATCGAAACCCGGATTCTAGCGTTGTAAGTCCGCAGACATACCGCTGTGCCACTGGGGGGGATTTTCCTGTAAATAAATATCAGTATGTTTGTTTATGACTACTCAGTGTTTGACTCTGGTTTTCCTGTAAATAACCTAATGTTTGACTGCTTGTTGCTACTCAGTCTTTGACTCTATTTTTCCTGTAAACATCTGTGTTTATCTATTTGTTGTTAATCAACCAATGGATTTGGCTTTCCTGTACATATCCTAGCGTTTGTTTGTGGATACTCAGCTTTTAACTCTGGCTTTCCTGTAAATAACTGTGTGTTTGTCTGTTTGTGGTAATTCAGCCTTTGAATCTGGCTTTTCTGTAAATACCTGTGCGTTTGTTTCTTGTGTATGACTAAGAAATTTAAGGTGTGTTTTCAGAATTTGCAGTCCGTACTGGAGGGATTTAGACATTTTTGTCATTAAAGCTAGAAAATAAAAACGACCTTTACCCTTCAATAAGGTCGTTTATTATTGCTAGTATAGTAACGTAGTTAGCATTATATATGTTCTGTAATATCAAAACAACTGTGAAAGAACAATATAATTATAAACATTCTTAAAAGCACGTTACGAAAGTCTCGAGCAATAAAACATGAAAAGTAGTTTAACAAGTTAACGTATATTTTCACATACAATTCTTGTTTTAGAAAAAAAGTTTTATTATTATTTGGAAGGAAAAGGTCGTTTTGTTTTCTAATTTTAGCTGTTGTTTCCTGTAGATGTCTCTGCTTGTTAATACTTAATATTTGGCTTTTTTTTTTCTGTCGGTGACTGTTTAGTTTTGTTTGTGCTGTTGTAAACTAGAAGGTAGTTTTTTAATTGAATTTCTTGAAGTTATACTGTATTATGATGTCTTAACTATATACTTAATAAAAACTACAGTAAGAAATTTTCTATGGTCCACAAAGAATGTCAAAATAAGGAGTCATTTAGAGATACTGTATTTATGTAATACGAAAGTTATTTCCAAGGATTCAGCATGCAAAAGCACTTTCAGATTCTAGCCACTAGTTCTTTATTTGTCTCTGAACAGTTCGTTCCTCGGTAAGTTTACGGACTTACAACGTTAAAATCCGGGGTTCGATTCCCCGCGGTGGATACAGCAGATAGCCCAGTGTGACTTTACTTTACTTTAAGAACAAACAAACAAACTATGAACAGTTTTCCCAATGATATCTTCTACAGTTCTATTATGTTCCAGACCCTAGTTGTTTACTTGTATATGAACAATTAAGTATTCTATAATAATCTCGTCAGCAGGTTCTATTATATTCCAGACCATAGTTGTTTTTGTTCTCTAAGAACAATTCTTTTATAAAATGTAACTCTCACCTGATGATGACTCGATACTATGTATGGTTCAGAGCGTTGTAATAATTAAATTTAAAACTTGTCTATTTTAAAAAATTCCTGTTACTGTATTTTTGAGTTAAAAATCAGGTTTTATCCCAATCCATTAATCTCGATATTATTAATCTTTGATTAACCCTATAATAAACGATTGGAGTCCATGTGAGTATCACCTGTTTTTTAAAGACTTTTATGCACAAAGTTGGCTGTGGGTACGTGCCTTTGTTAGCTGTATGTATGTATCTATATATATATATGGCCCTAATATTAATAACGTGCGGGTTTTTCGTTATACTTTACGTAGAAAATGAGTGAAGACACATGAAATGACTGAATATGACGCAATATGTAGGCCCCACTTGTAGTGAATGGTATAGAAACAAGTTGGTAATTCCAGGGTTGAGAATAGGTATTAATGTTTTCCTTTTTTATTTGTCGGGATATTGTATAAAACTTAAGTGTGATTGTGTTTTACTGTCCCTTAATATCTGCAGTTTCTATTCACTGTTCTTTGATACCGTAGTTTGAAAACTAATTGAATAATTGTTGCTTTAATCGAAAATAAATTTATTAGCATTCGGTCTATATTGTCATTAATGTCAATGATCAAAATTACCTGTTATTTCTCATGATAGGATAAAAGTCGATAAACCATACAACTGACGACGAGGAATTATACTGCTCAATAATCTGTTTTATTCGATCTAGTAGGCTATCATCTCATAGAATTATACTTACGAACCCGAATTAGTTCTAATTCTATTGCCCCTAGTGGCTGAGCGGTAAGTTGTTGTTTGTTTGTGAATTTCGCGCAAAGCTACACGAGGG
>NW_013667518.1:203429-220035 GCF_000517525.1 Limulus polyphemus
CTGAGCGGTAAGTCTAAAGGCTTATAAAGCTAATCACCGGGTTTCGATATCCGTGGTGGGCACAGTACAGATAGCCCATTGAGTAGTTTTTTTGCCTAATAATAAACAAATAAATCTCATTTTATCATATCGTCTCAAAACTAGCCGAAACTGTATCCAGAAATGACAAAATCTAATTAGATTATGTACGTAATATCGTCAAGGCTTAATTATCTTTTGTACATTATATATACGTTTCTATTTTACTCTATGATAGTGAATGTTTTAATCACTCGAATAAGCCTATACGGAGTTCAAAAAAAAAGTACACTTCTTTACTCCCAACAGACATTAATAGGGTAGGAAATATGAAATACTCGAAAACATGATCACATTAATATAAAAGAAGTAAAGCAGTGTACCAGAGCACTATGTTTTAATTTGTGTTATAGGAGTATACATATTTCTTCAGTACTAAATGACTTTATCATGACAGAGAACATGAATGATTTGTGTAAACATATATTTTCCGCACGATAACTAGCGTTCCAGACATTATATTTTAATCAGAGTTTACTTTCCTTGAGGAAAGGGAAGAGCGATATTAAGTTTGAGGTTAAAAGGTCAAATTATGTTTCTGTGCGAAAGAAAACATAACCAAGAAATACATAAGAACATTAAAAAAAAATATCGAGGATCAGCCAATAGAATAATTATTGTTTTCGTGTTTAGCTATGCAGAAAAAACAAACTTTCATTTGAACGGCGAAATTTTTATCTATAAAAAGAAATTTGATGTAGGAAACGATCGTTTCATTGTGACATCCTCTTATTCAATATATTAGCTATCCACAATTTTCCAATCTGTATCTCGTGATAGTTTTGATTCGAAAGAACTACAGCAAACATAAATAAAACGATGATAATATTTTTCAAGTTAACCAGAAAAGCTTTGAACATTATGTTTTCTTTACATTTAAATCGGTTAAATACGCCATTTTGCTTGAATATCGACCACCAGAACATATCCCCACATGAGACTTTAAAATCATGCCAGAAAAGTTTGTTGTTTTCTAAATGAATCACTATTGGACTTCAGGGTAAAATATTTATTAGAAACTATTTTTGAGAGTTGGTCGTAATATAAAAATAAATAATTACAAATATATATTGTGATAATCAATTAAAGTTGTCAGAATTCTTAGTTCTTTTTTTTAATGGTCAAATTATATTATAGAATTTATATATTAAAATAGAAGTTATTGGCACAGTTCGAAAACAAACCCTTCTCAAATGACTGTAGATTGAATAATGGGTCTACAGCATTATTTTATAAATGCTACTTATTTATCAATATTTAAACTTTGCGAAGTAAGCTAGTTTTTGGAAAAATAAAAGGAAGAAAGCCGTTTTATCCAGTAAAACACGATTTCTTCTCAAGTGCTGTATAGCAAATACTTGTCATTTTCAAGTTTTGAAATGTCGACAATCATAAGAGTTTTTTTTTCCATTCAAGCAGCTGTATGTTTTTGAATTTATTAAGTCGTAAGTTATAACCCAAAACGACCATAACTCAAGGAGTTATTTACTATCTACTGTTAGAACACGTTGTTATTGAAGGGTAGAATCAAATTGAGGAGACAAATAAAGTGATGCCAAGTTACCAGAAATGTTTTAGCTTTAGAGAAACGTTACCCGCTTCCCGACATGTTATCGTGTAACAGCATTGTCAAATACATCGTGAAGGCCAACACTTTCAGAGACATAAGTAAGTGGAAACTACAAGAAGGCAGAAACGTAGAGTATTTGCACGATCGATGGACTTGAAATTACTTAAACAATAATGTGTATCCTATAAGTCTACAAGATTACAGGGAAAACTAGATAAAGGCGAGGAAGTGTGTAGACACATCACTTTTCCAAAGTAACGTGTATCGCTAGACAAACGAGGGAATTTTAAGTAACAGGTATTGTCTATTGCAGTTTTCACCGTGGTTAATGGCCAAATCAGACGTTTATGAACCGTCCACAGCCTTTGCTTAGAGCTTAAAGTCTCAGCCGAGATCTGAAAGGTAATGATCGTTGAGAAAAGAACGTATAAACCCCATTGATTTGTAATTATGCTATCACTGTCTGCCACAATGCAGAATACCAATAAAATCGGTAGATTTGTCCGAAGCTTTTGTTATTTTATTTTGCTCACATCAGGCAATGAAACATTCTGAATCAGAAGATATGAAACGCCGTTTAAAACGTATTATAAGAGTGAAGAAAGCAGTGATAAGAGTGTAACTGACTACTATTTTGTTTTACCAAAGTGCTGAATGTAAACAAACTTGCACAAGTAATCTTCAATGAGCATAATTTTGATGATGTTCTTTCTATTCGTGCTGCCAATACTCCTAAGTGAAGATTAATATCTATAATTTGTCATATACATTATGCAAATGACAAATTTTAAGGTAATTTTGACTTTAGGTTAAGCATTGTTATTAAGATCGCAGAAATCATATATTTTCACAGTCTACCTATAAGTAACTAGAATTCATTCCAGAAATAGGCCATTTTTTAAAATAAACATAAAACAAAAGCCAAATGATTACCATTAATATTTAGCTCTTTGTAATATTTAAGGCAGGAACACTGTTACACATTATAATTACAAGTTCTGAAATCTGGCCTTTGGTGATTGCAGCCTATTCCTGAGAAACAGTCTGAACAAGGGTGACTCTGGAAGTTCGTTTCAGACATTTTCACAGGAGACTATCAAGGATGGACCGTACATGCCCTATATGGCTTGTACCTGTTGATTGGCCTGTCCATGGAAGAAAGAGTGGTAATGCCCTGACCTTTAACCATCGTTTTTTTTTTTACTCGGATTGGATGAGTAGGAGTCTCATATTGGATAAAAACATTATTTATCCGGTAAACTGGTCATTGAAAGACAAGTAGAAGGCCTTGCTCTAGAACGTATCGAACTGTCCCTTCCCGTACCGTCAGCACCCAACACCTTAATTGAAATACCGCAACATCTTTTGTGGCTTGAAAATAATCGTTAAGCCCATTGTGCAGATCTGGACTTGTTGAAAAAAATTAGTGTCCACAAAACCAGAAGTAAGTGATAATGTCTGTAATGCCCACTGCTGACGACATACAATATTGTCTGGAGTAAGGAGTGGGTTTCGGCTAGCTACTCTGCTATTGTAGCCCATGGTATGAAGATAACCTTTGACCGGGACACTTGAACCTGTCGTGCATTAGTAGCGGTCATTATGTTAGTGTGCCCAGGACGTTCAGTTACTATTGTTTTCTGATGTTTTTGGAATTACATTGTCACCCTATTCACTGCACTTCAACAACGATAGTGCTAGTGACATGGCGATTTTTCGCTGACTTTGACAGCCTTTCAGTTAACTAATTATCAGACCTAGTGAAAATACGGTCAATTTCGGAGATCCTTTCGCTTGGGTCATGGCTGTTTGTATTATGTGGTCTCTTAACTAATTATCAGACCTAGTGAAAATACGGTCAATTTCGGAGATCCTTTCGCTTGGGTCATGGCTGTTTGTATTATGTGGTCTCTGCCGAGCTACACCTGTCGGGGTTATTTTCATATGACGTCATTTGGATGATCGATTTGTATTATTGGGAGTATCTATTTCTTACTGAAGACCTTTCGCACAGCCGGTGAGTGTTTTACCAACGGAGTTAAAGGTCTAGCTACCTAACGATTCTCTTAAGGCATCTCTTAGCTAATTAAAGCACTACAGCAATATAAGTTAGTCACGTTGTTAATCAAAGGGTTAAACAAAACACAACCCAAAACATTATTTTAATCATTCATTAGAAAATGACTATTATATTTTTATTAAATGTAATATACTTTATTCCACTGATTATATTTAGTGAAATTCTTAATTCTGGTTTTAATCCAAGATAACATATTAATCCCACATAAGTGCTGATTTTTCGACTCGTGTTTGTGTATACGTAGCCTAAGGGTTCAAATCCTACGCAAGGAGATACATCGTGAACTGTTACAGTCTTTGTAATAGGCCACTTTTTTTCACAAATATAGGTAAACTTTGACTGAGTGCCTTGTAACAATTAATTGAAAATTAACCATGAAATTAATCATCTTTTCTAGAGGATACAGTTGTATTACATAAGACAACGAAGAGAGAAATGCACGTATGTTAGTAATAGAAGGGAGCCCATTTTGTCATATTTTCCGAAGACAAACTATTTTCATATGAAGCTGGAATCTTGATTGTTCTAAGATGTTTTCCTTAATATGGTGAATAGTACATTTTATTAGAAAGACTTAACCTTCCAACCAGAGTTTTTTTTTGTTCTGTCGATTGCTTCTGTCAGTTTCCACTTCCTTCTACCGCATTGAGCCTCATGACTTGAATTTCAAAATCTATGTTTACTTATCAGCCTCTTCCTGTATGCTTATTGTTAGTCCTGATGTTTGATAATATTGGTATTTAGATATTTTAATTATCACCATAGTCATCTGAAAATCGGTAATAATATATTCTTAAAGCTCTTTGCTAGTTCTTCATCTTACACCTAAAAACTGCTTAGTTAATTAGATATGCGGGTGGATTGCCTAAGGAACTTGCAGCTAAATATATGTGAATTTAACCATTTTCTTAGTAGCAACGAAATACACAAATTACTTTGTGGTGTAGATAGCTTTTCTGACTAAATAAAAACACGTTCTCTGTCGGGGATATAGTCTACTTGGGTTACTCTCAGTTCTTATTTCAGGTACTCTGAAGTTATTGACCTAGAGCGTGATCTACAAACTAGTTTTGACAGCTTTTTACGTTCATGGCAGATTTTTGACATCACATTCATCATTATCGCATATCAGCGATTGGTTACTGATAGAATTGCTTTACTGAGTTCTTAAACATGTTGGGAACATGCGTGCCTTAGTAATTAACGTGTCAGGTTGCAGATCGAAGAGTCCAAGAATTGAGATGCGATGCTCGTAAACACGCTTTGCACTTTCAGTTGTGGGTGTGTTATAAAAGTGACAGTCAATCCCTTTATTCGAGTGAAAGGTTCATACAAAGCCCATGTGTCGGCAGGTGCTTCCGGCTGGCTGGTCAAAAGCTCAAAATTATGGAAGACTATGCATGTACACATTGGATTTCTGATCTGGATCCTAAGTATGCATGAGGTAGAAATACAAATTCAACTCAAAATTTTGTTGATAATGTGAGTTGGTTTATGGAATGGAGTTTACAGTAGTATATAATTAACAGAAAAACAATAGTAGTTAGGACGGAACCTCTGTACCCAAAGGATGCCGCCATCTCAATAGAATGGTCACCAGGCAATAGGGAGGGGGGAGGAAGGGGTAGAGAAGATTATGTTACTAGAGACGATGACGTCATTATCCATACATCCAGAAGAATCTGGAAACGTTGAATTTAGCTGTGATATATGTACGAACCGTGAGTTTAATTATTCATTTTTCTTCTTTCTTGTAGCCCACGCTAACCGAAGGCGGTCTCAGATCTATCTGTCCATGTGATTTGAATTTCGTCCTTGTGTTACCTATATGAGAAGATCATTTGGATAGAAAAAAAAAAAACGTCACACATTAAATCTTCAAGATCTGCCTGAAGCTTTACAAGTGAGTTCCAAGACTGAGCCAGCTCTGAGTGTTTGTTCCTTCCAGATGTTTGTACTCGACGCTTATTGCGCTCTCTGGTGCTACTTCATGGCACACATTCTAGATAACTTCCGGCTGTCATGGTGTCCTAACAACATGCCCTTAGTAACACGTTATTTGGACAATTTTCGTTATCATTTCCGCCTGTCATGGCGCCAGCACCTTCTGGTTCCACTTCTTGGAACTATAACATCACGCCTAGCAACTCTCTCACTGTTTTTTGTCTGTCCTAGCAACCTGCCTTCTGGTGATACTTCATGGAACTTCCCTTTATTTCATTAGTGTTTGTTTATTACATCCAGGCTGTACTTATGGTTGTTCTCCATCATCTTTGTTATCTTACAAAAAGAGAATCATATTAATATTTTAAATTATACATGTCTTATTTTACAAAAGACACAGTGAAGGAAACTCTATTACTCCGCAAGGTGGTGCTGTAGTATAATGCAGATAGACTCTCATGATTTGTACTTTGGTTTACATACGCATTCACCCACGCACCCAAGTTTACATTATGTACGGATAAAGCGCTTGATAGGTAATTTTGATATTTTTGTGTGTGTCGTACCTTCGTGGTATAATGAAATGAGTAAAATGTAATGCTTAAAAAAGGGGGGGGTGGATGGTGTGAAGATTACTAGGTGAGTGTTAATAATATTAGAGAAACATAAGACTTAGTTAGGTAAAAGACAGGTTCCCTTTGAGACACCAAATTTAAATACATAGGTATATGTTGCCAACAACTTATGGTTTTACTTTGGTAATAATATAGATATTGTCCTCAACCATTCCCAGTCACTTGCATAGTTTACTTTATGCCATGGTATTGAAATCTCAATCCAGGATTCATGTGGTATCTTTATTAAAAGAGTGTTAAAGGTAGCTGTATATATATTATAAGTGTAGATACACGTATTGATACAATTACAAGCAAGCCTGCAGATGGCAGCACCAAAAGGTGACAGTAATTGTGTGGGCGTATCCTATCTCTTGTGTTCTTCCCTAGCTATCTCTAGATGATCAATGTGGAAAAATTACACTCTTTGTTTATTATGTCAAATTATCCGTTGAAATAGCATTGGTTAAGAAATTTACTACTAAATCTACAGTCCTCCAGTCAGTTTACGAACTTATAACGCTACAGTCCGGTGTTCAATTCCCCTCGGTGGACACAGCAGGTATCCCAACATGGCCTTGATCTTAAGACAAACAACAACCAAATCTACATCTTTTATTCTTGTAAAAATATAAATTGTCTCTCTACTTTTGTTGATTCACGCTACATTCCATATATCTAATTCTTCACGAGATTTTATTTTGAGTCTAAATATCGAACAACTGAATGTTATTTTCTCTTTGAGTTGATTTGTTTTGGTTTTGAATTTCGTGCAAAGCTACATAAGGGCTATCTACGCTAGTCGTCTCTAATTTAACAGTGAAAGACTAGAGTGAAAGCAGCTAGTCATCACCACCCACCACCAATTCTGGGGTTAGTATTTTACCAATGAATAGTGGGATTGACCGTTACATTATAACGCCCTCATGGCTGAAAGGGCGAGCATGTTTGGTGGGACGGGGATTCGAGACTGCGACCTCGATATTGCGACTTAAGACTAAATATGCAATAACTGTTTGTTTATTTAGGAAACCGAAGAGTTTAAATATTCAATAAGTATCCTTCTCCTTCCTCAAACTTTTGAGAGTAAATATTCAAAAGACAGGGGACTCTAGATATGAGACTGTATAAACTAATTTATACTTTCAATTGTGATTATTGCTAATTAGTAAAATTTTCTATCTTGGTCTCATTTTTTAGATAACTGTGCTATATTTACTCACGCTAAAACTTCAGGACAAAATATATGGGCCACAGTACGATAAAATAAACTAGAGATTTGGCATACAATTGCATTTTGTTAAAATTGAATAAATTTTATTTGTGTGTTTGAAGTTAAACACAAAGCTACATAATGGGCTATCTGTATTCTGCCAACTACGGGTATCGAAACCCGGTTTCTAGCGTTGTAAGTCCGAAGACGTACCGCTGTGCCACTGGGGGGGGGGCATTAAATAAATATGAGGCATTCTTGACAGGGATTAAATTGTGGCGGAACGGTCTGGAACGGAGTTCTGCCTCTTGAGGATTCAAGTCATTAGGGTTCCTGGTCTTCTGATTGGAATGTCAAAGTGGATCACAAAACAGAGTTCCACCTCTCTCAAAATCTAAATTTATCCACTGATCATTCCTGACCTCTAATGACTGAAGCCATGACTTGAATAATCAACAGTTTATTGCATTTTTTGCAATCAGTTCTTAAGATAGCCTAAGAAAAAATTAACATATCTACATGTTTTCGTATTAAGGAACATTAGTGTTATAAAGTTCGGTATAACCTATCTGACATACTTAATTATTTTCAAAGAAGATAATTAATGAGCTTAATTATAGTAGTATGTGAAGAAGAGAAAGGGAGAAGCGTTGCAGGCTAGTGTTACAGATAAATCATTAACTATCATATTTGAAATATTTATAGAGCATTGTGTGTTTCTGTGGGCTATAAATCACGTGTAATGGAGGCTATTACATAGAGCGAAGGGTTGGAAAACAAACAAGAGGAAGATATATACTCTAATTCACACAAATCGGATGTAAAAAAAAATTATTGTTTCTTCACACTTAATGCAAAGGATGGCAAATCACCATTTTAAATACTTATCACGTAGTTTTATTTCGAAAATGGCAAAATGTCAATTAGTTTTTACAAGTCTTTGAACGGTTTTGTTTGTTTGTTTGTTTGTTATGGATTTCGCGCAAAGCTACACGAGGGCTATCTGCGCTAGCCGTCACTAATTTAACAGTGTAAGACTAGAAGGAAGGCAGCTGGTCATCATTACCCATCGCTAGCTCTTGGGCTACTCTTTTTACCAACGAATTGACCTTCAAATTATAACGCCCCCACGGCCGAAAGGGCGAGCATGTTTGTTGTGACGGGGGATTCGAACCCGCGACCCGCAGATTGCGAGTCTGGCGCCCTATCAACCTGGCCATGCTAGAGGAAGATGCATCTCACTTGAACTTTCTTAAATTATCGACATGATATATGTGCACAAACTAAAGATTTCAGTTTCATGTAGCTTTAGTTGGAGTGTATATTTTCTCGATTTTTCATCTCAAAACAAAATATTTAAAGATACCGCTTTGCTACACTTAAAATCATTTCCTGAAGACAAAAACAAAATGCAGGTTTGTTTTGTTACTACTCTCATTAATATAATGGTATCTGATGGGTAAAATGTTAAAGTTGATGAAAATATTATTATTGTTGGATTTAACGTAAAGCCACACAATAAGTTACCTGTGCTCTGTCAATCGCAGGGAGTCGAACTCCGGATTTTAGCGTTGTAAGTCCATACATTTATTGCTGACTAACCGGGGGATATGTTAATAGAAATTGTTTAGGCATTTAGTATGAATATTAAGTTTAACAAATAACTAACTTGAACGTACAGTAGACTCGATAAGTGAATGCTAATTGTATAGTAGAGATTCTTGAAGTGTTCAATCTCTACTGTACAATAATATAGTATAGGTGTAATATAGTATAGGTGCTGGCTGTTGTTTTTACCTAAAATGTACCATCTACTAATCTCCGAGAAAATAATTCGAAAGGTTTGACACAAATCATTAGATCGTAACTTCGATGCGTCTAAAGGGTACATATTACACCTGAGATTTCTACTACGTGTGTTACAAAATCCAATCCATTTTTATGTGTTAAGTTTCTAGTAATAACAGACAAACCAGTCGTCAAGTATTTTTTATTCAAACACTGTTATGACCTTCTTCTTTAAAACTAAAAACAAAACACGTGTCATACAAATTCAATGCATCTCTACATCGACAACGGAAAATGGGTGTTCCTGCTTAATTATGCGAACACTGCCCGCTGGGAATACTAATTAATGACTTTAACGTGCATGTACCAGTTTAAAACGAGAATACCTAATCTCTGATTACTTCTCAAAGCGCGGTATTATACAACACAAAATAAAACAACCATATATTTTTCCTTGTTTGTTTGTTGCTAAGTGTAAAGTACACAATGGGCTATCTATGTTTTACCCACCGTGGGTATCGAAACCCTATTTTTAGGATTATGAGCCCTCTGACCAAGTCGTCTGTAATGTTTAAGATTTCTGAAACAGCTGTAAAAGATCACTTCCAAGTCGTCTGTAATGTTTAGGATTTCTGAAACAGCTGTAATTCATTGTGTTGTTTTATCTTCCCTGAAGTTGTCTTCTGTTAAAATTTATGTTTTTGTATCAGGAAAAACATAGCCTCCTGATAGCTCAACAGTGGGAAGTGATCTTTTACAGCTGTTTCAGTAATCCTAAACATCACAGACGACTAGGAAGTGATCTTTTACAGCTGTTTCAGAAATCCTAAACATCACAGACGACTTGGAAATGATTTTTTTTTATCGCGATAAAATGTCCTCAAGAAGGGAAAAGTGGTATTATAAAGAGAACATAAAAACCCTACTCGTGATACTGATGATGACTAGTTTAAATACTGGTTTCATGTGCCCATCGCAGGAATAGAACCTAGTAAGATGTATATTTAAAAACTATTCATGGATCCGATAAAATATTGACCTGACTGTAAATTTAGCACACACAATCGTACTCTACCCTGACGCAAAAACCTATCTTTTATCCAAATACATATATTTACCCTGTAAATTGCACGTGCCAATCTGAACCTGTCAACTGCAACTTGATTGCACAATACGGATAATATTGAAAGAAATATACCAACATGGTATTCCGTATACGATATGGTAAACCAAAGATGAGGAGTGTGGGAATTGTTTGAGTACGGGATGTGACAGCCAAACGAATGTGGATGAGTTTAAAATAAAGAAAATGTAAAATATAATATTTTACACTTTCATTTTTCTTCTGTGCTCCCTCCTCCTGGCTCAGCGACAGGTCTGAAAACTTTCAATATTAAAAATCGGGTTTTGATACCAGCTTTGCGCTTAACAACAAACAAAGTATTTTCTAAATGATTACTCTTAAACCGTCGTAACGTAAAGGCCTGGCATGGCCAGGTGAGTAGGGCGCTTGACGCGCAATCTGAGGGTCGCGGGTTCGAATCCCCCGTCCCATCAAATATGCTTGCCATTTCAACCATGGGGGCGTTATAATGTGACGGTCCATCTCACTATTCATTGGTAAAAGAGTAGCCCAAGAGTTGGCGGTGGGTGGTGATGATTAGCTGTCTTCCCTCTAGTCTTTCACTGCTAACTTAGGGACGGCTAGCGTAGATAGCCCTCGTGTAGCTTTGCACGAAATTCCAAACAAGCCAAACTGTAACGTGAAATATAATGCTTTAATTACAAGCAAATTAAAGAGTAAGAATAAAAAAGGAAATTAATAGAAAATAATAATATAGATTACCAACACAGCATATTTTTGGGGCTTAAATCAATTCTTTTTTTATCTCGGGTAAGCCCTGTGATAGAGCTCTAGATTTCGAGTTCGAATTCTTTCGATATCATAAAAATCTCCCACACCCAATCTTTAAGCTGTAAGTGCATCATAAGAGTGACAGTCAATCGTTTAGCGTGGATAGTGGATGGTAGGATGCTGCTGACTGGCTGCCTTCCCTCTGGTAAGTAGTTCAACATTAGGGATGGCGGCTGCTAGCCTTAGTAGTTTTAGCATGGGTAAGTAGTTCAACATTAGAGATGGCGACAGATAGCCTTAGTAGTCTTAGCATGAGTAAGTAGTTCAACATTAGGTATGATGACAGATAGTCTTTAGTTTTATCACAGGTAAGTCGTTCAACATTAGGGATGGCGACAGATAGCTTTAGTAGTTTTAGCACAGGTAAGTAGTTCAACATTAGGGATGACGACAGATAGCCTTAGTAGTCTTAGCATGAGTAAGTAGTTCAACATTAGGTATGATGACAGATAGTCTTAAGTTTTATCACAGGTAAGTAGTTCAACATTAGGGATGACGACAGATAGCCTTAGAAGTTTTATCATATATAAGTAGCTCAACATTAGGGATGGCGACGGATAGAACGTGTTGAAATTACAAGATTTCTGTACAGCTGTTGCTAAAATGTATATATTGTTATTCTACTGGAGTGCTTTTCTGATGTACAATATATATATTTATATATAACGTTTATATTCCACTATCTTCTCATGGGGGCTGCAACTCACGTCTTTCAAGCCCAGCGGTAAGCTTGGGGGTTTATAACGCTAATATTCGAGTTCCATCTCTGCGGCGGACACATCATAGATAATCATGATGGTTTAGTATTAAAACAAACTGGTCTTTCTGTTTAGGTTTGTAGGATAATCTTGAATGATAAAGTAAACTGTAGATTGTGGATGAGGTAGAAAATGAAATATAAAAGACGGAAAATTAAAACACGTGTTAACAGAATATTCAATCTGTCTTCGTTGTTATTGATTATCGTAACGTGAAATTGAAAGTTTAATAAGTCTCAAGCAAATTAAATTCTGTAAAGGGTAAGAATTAAAAGGGAATTGGCAGAAAATAATAATAACAATAAAAAGATTACCAATGCAGAAATCAAACCCCGAATTTTAGCGTTATAAATCTGTAAACTTACCATTGATCAACCGGGGGGGGGGGAGGTACCCCAGCCTGTTTCTGATTTTACGAAAAATTTACAAATAACTGCATAAGGCAAATCTTTGAAAGATTGTTAACAAAATACTAACTACAAAAGCAATTACGACAAACTTTTACAAATAGTGAAATTTAGAAACTAGAGTGCATATTAGTTGAAACAAAGCAGTGTTCACGCACTTCAAACATCCTGGTACATATACCGTTACAAAATAACAGTTTTAGGGGTAAAAATGAGTCACACTTCATTATACACGGTATTCGTTGAAACCTTTATGTGTGCCTGTTTTCCAAAAATAGTATTCTGTTCGATTTTAAAGCATGATGATAATAGTAGCAAAATCAAGAGTATCTTAAAAGCTGATTTTACTTGGTTAATCTCTTTTTTGATGCAAAATTTAGGCCAATGAATAGATCAAGTATTCTTGAATACGCCCTCATGTGAGTGTGACGTAATCGTCCACTCAAATTGTTCAAAAATCTCAACAAGAGTCAATGATGAACAGAGCCAGGGGTTAAATTGGGGCAGAAAGGGTCCGGAACGGAGATTCGCGTCTTCAGGATTCCAGCCATTAGCGTTCCTGGTCTTCTGATTGGAACGTCAAAATGGATCACAAAAGGGAGTCCATCTTCTTTCAAAACCTCAATTTAACCACTGAGTAGACCCTCCGTACGAAAGAGAGCTTGCTTATACACAGATGGAGGCCTTAAGCAAGTAAATTCTGCTCCTATGCTACAGTTAGTAAGTTATTGTTTTTACACGTAACTGTCAGAACTGTTGGTCTGACAGAAGTAACATAATCACTTGACTGGAGACTTCTTTTTTTTTTTACATATCTTTCCGGTAATCACATTTAGTCCCCTAATTAGGGGTTTCGCACCACTTCATTAAATATTTTGTTTTGTATAAAAACAACATTGCGGGTGTAAGTTCCTTGAGTCCTGGAATTAAACAAAAATAGTTATTCGTGGCAGACGGGGCTTGGCATGGCATGGTGGTTAGGGCGCTCGACTCGCAATCTGCAGTTCGCGGGTTCGAATCCCTTTCACTGAACATGCTCGCCCTTTCAGCTGTGGAGTCGTTATAAGGTGACGGTCAATCCCGTTATTCGTTGGCGGTGAGTGGTGTTGACTAATTTCCTTCCGTCTAGTTAAAAATTAGGGCCGGTTTGCGCAGATAGTCCCCGTGTACCTTTGCGCGAAGTTCAAAACAAACTAAACCAAACCAAGCGTGGCAGACGAGAAACCCATAAAGATTTAATTTAAAACGCATACTAAAAATAACCTGCAGTTAAACGTGGTTAGGTTTAATGAAAATTGTCTTTAAAATATGTTAAAAAGGATTAGAAAATTACATATTAAATATAACTAACTCCGTTAATAGTTAAGCACAAAGATAGACAATGGGCTATCCGTGCTCTGCCCACTACGGGTATCGAAACCCGATTTCTTGTGTTGTAAATCCGCAGACATACCGCTGTGCCAACGTGGATGTCGTATAATTAAGAAAAATCAGACTTTTCATTTATAAATACATCAACTGTTCAATATATACTTGAACTTTACGAAGTTGCAAGGTTTTAAGTTTTCTCACAAGATGTTATTGCTGCCCGTCTGCACGTGCAAAAGTTGCTTTCTTAATGATTCGGTCCTGTTAACGTCAATTGCTTACACTAAAATAACGTGGGACAACCGATTAGATGCAAGTTCCTAATAATTATATTCTAAAATATATTTTTTAAAAACATTTGAAATTAGTAATGTAATCAATCGATCGAAAAAGTACTGAGAGAGTAGATGATGTGGTTTTAACGTGATATTATAGCTACTGGAGGCAGTGCTTATACGAGCGAGTTATTTCTTTAACTGAAATCAAATTAAAAATTACAGTTATTAAACGACCTTTGGGCTAGGTCAAGATATGTAATATCCCTCTGAATTTTAATTTTTGAAAGCTAAAAACAATATGTATATAATTTACTCTGGATTCTAATCATCTTTGATATCGAAGATTAACGTGCATTTGGTACATTCGACGTTTAACATGTACAATGACGTGGAAAAATCAGGTTCTAACACTATACGTTTTTTTATTTCTATCGAGTAGGAAGCAAAACACAGTTTATGGTTGAACCTTATAGAGAGTTAGGTATATTTTCAGGCTACTAGTTGGTCATTAAAATATATCTTGTTACGTTTACGTTGCATTTATGAGAAGTAGGTTGACGTTCAACTAAGCACATTAACACCATTTTAAATTGAATTGCTCAAAGCGTGATTTTAAACACTAAATGAGGTGGTAAAATGCACTAGTTTTATGACACGTAGGTGAGCTTTATGGAAGTCTACAAAACGACAATGTTGTATAAATGTTTTATGAGATGGGTCTGCTCTAACAACTCAGGTCGCAAACTATCCATTAAACTCTAAAACAATTATAAACAGTCTTATCTATTTTGGTGTCGTCGCTAAACACTTACATAGTTTAGTTTTGTACGTCTTTACATTGGATTTAGAAGGGTACATCTAATCATTTATACACTGTTCTACAATTGTCGTCATTTGGAATATGATCCTTTCAAAGCTTAATTGGTTGTGATTTATAGATATTAACATTGTATTTAGAAGGGTACATCTAATCATTTATACACTGTTCTACAATTGTCGTCATTTGGAATATGATCCTTTCAAAGCTTAATTCGTTGTGATTTATAGAAATTTACATTGGATTTAGAAGGGTACGTCTACTCAATTCACTGTTCTACAATTGTCGTCTTCTGGAATATGATCTTTCATAGCTTCGTTGTTTGTGATTTATAGATATTAACATTGTATTTAGAAGGGTACGTCTACTCATTTATTCACTGTTCCACAATTGTCGTCTTCTGGAATATGATCCTTTCATAGCTTCGTTGTTTGTGATTTATAGATATTAACATTGTATTTAGAAGGGTACGTCTACTCACTGTTCTACAATTGTTGTCTTCTGGAGTATAATCCTTTCAAAGCTTAATTGGTTGTGATTTATAGGAATAAAACAAACAGACAAAATTTATAAAATATATTTACTTAAGTTTCAAAAATTATTTTCTAGTAAACTCCTATTTAGAAATTGGTTTTTCGAGTTTTCATAAACGTCAGAAAGAAAAGCCTGTATTTTGAAAGCATTCAGACTATCACGTTTCTTTAATTATATTTTCATGAGTATGCGCTTATCTACATATTTTGTTATTCCTTTATTTTGGCATATCTTATTTAACTTCAGCGATAGCTATCTTCGGGCTAAATTCTACAAAATACCAATATAGCTTAAGCCTAAACACGAGACTAAATAGAATTAACAGAAATGTATTTTAAATCATGTTATCCAAGTAACAGTCAGATGATCTTGTACTTTCCACAAATACATTAACCAGTCAATATAATCACGTTGTTGTCTTTTATATAAGCCTACATTAACAAAAAAAACTTCTAAAAACTGAGTCGAAGTGAAAGAAAGCTAGGTTTTCAAACATTTATTAAGATACACGTGCGTCATAAACTTAACAACATAAATACGAACATAACGATCACTTGCAAGTGGTTTGGAAATTGAAGACATGGTAATGACGTGTGCAATATATGTGAGTTTCTGTTTTATTAACTCAGTTCTTTGTAAAATTATTCTGCTCGCCACCTGCTGCAGTTATGTTGGTAGTGAAGCAGCTTAAGTCATTTAGTATGCACTTTTTAATTAGTTTAAGGCAGGATTTTAATCAGTGGCTTTTATTATCTTGTTAAGACATTGCTTTATTGTAACAAGTTGAAGTTTAGGTTTGGAAAATATATTATTTTTTGATGTAACGTAGAGTTCTCCCCTGGTGTTGTTCATATTCCAAGTTTTATAAATCACAGTTGTTATAAGCCGTTTTCATTAACTTTGAGACTACAATACGCTTTTTCTTCAGTAACTATGTATTGAATTTCAAATTTTCATAAACATGTTGAAATATAAAATTAAAATTGACTAGATTGGCGTTCTCTGTGGCGTTATTGTGAACTTATTATCGTGATGTATAAAACATCATAGATAAGCCATTCCTCGCTTTTATTAACAAATCCACCTTCAAAGGTGATGGTATGAGATTTTTAATATAGTGAACAGTTCTAGTAATTCAATGAAACGGGCCTAGCATGGCCAGGTGGTTAGGGCGCTCGACTCGTAATCTGCGGGTCGCGGGTTCGAATCCCTTTTTCACCAAACATGCTCGCCCTTTTAACC
>NW_013667518.1:220616-222337 GCF_000517525.1 Limulus polyphemus
CTATTTCCATCCTTTTATAATAATGTGGTAGTTATCAAATGCATAAAGTGAGTATTAGCCAAAATTATTTTATAAGTTTGAAGACCAAGCAGCCTAGTAAGTGAAAAAAAAAAATACAATACCTGGAAAACCGTTACCTAACAAACCCTTGATAACCAAAACACAAAGTTAAGCCTGATGTGCATAGCAGTTAGGAGCTTATTACAAAAAAAATTGAGTTCCAAGGAACATTCAACTTCATTAGTGTCCTTTGACAAGCAGCAAAGCAAATAGCAAATATGGTTATCACCAAATACAGTTTGAGCAGTCAGATGCACAGTATCTACACAAACTTTTAACACGCTACGGGGTGATGAGATAAATACATTCGTGTCAATGTATTATTATTATATTTCACTTAATCTCTACTGGACATATTCCTTGTGCAGCGTATTCTCGTTGACAGTTTCTAAGTCTTAAACTTTTTATCTACAATTTAAAGTTTTTCATTCATCAGTATTAAAATAACAATTTTTGTTTGCTTTACAAAACAAAACTGAAACAGCAAAGTTCAAGCAACTCATATCTATTCGAAATTAACGTTAGAGTAGGTCTTACATAAGACGTATAATTCTAAGAACTTGTGAGTAAATTGTTTGTTTGTTTTTGAATTTCACACACGAGGGCTATCTGCGCTAGCCGTCCCTAATTTAGCAATGTAAGACTAGAGGGAAGGCAGCTAGTCATCACCACCCACCGCCAACTCTTGGGCCACTCTTTAACCAACGAATAGTGGATTGACCGTTACATTATAACGCCCCCACGGATGAAAGGGCGAGCATGTTTGATGTGACGGGGATAATTGATTATATAAAACAACAAGGAAGAGATATTTATATGTATCTAATGTATGTATATAATGAAATATAAGCATATTACCTGTGCAAGAAATTCTATAACCAGTAAATAATAATAATAATAACAACTTTCCTACTGGGGCACTAAGTTATAAGAACTATTTCATTTCGTCGATAAAACTGTAATTTTGTTGGCAAATTGCACAACACAGTGCCATTGCGCACTGCTGTAAACCCGACTTATAATTAACTACCTTGCTTGAGGTTGTTTGAAACCGGTTGGTCTAGTGAAACCCGAGAATTAGATCTCCTTTTCTTTACCTTTAATTACCACCCTCGCTGGTTTTATGAGAAAAATAAATTCGATAGCCTGTTCGCAATCCACTAAGGCGAGGGGTCCGCTGGAACTACTTTCATTCCGTGTCTACGTTACACCTTCTCTCGATTATTACGCACCTACACAAGACACGCCGCTATATTTACGGTAACGTGTTATGTCCATTAGTTAGGGTGATACATCATACGTCAGACGTTGTTCTCCAGAGTAATAGTTACATCAGTATCTAGAATTCAATTCAATTATAAAACTCTGATAAAGTCACACTCCAGAGTTGTAATTACTTTAATATGTAAAAATAAATCAGCGTTATGTAGGGATATAAAAACATTGAGAACTTTTTTCTTTAGAGAATAAATCAGCGTTATGCTAAGAGATAAAACTCTGAGAATTTTGTTCTCCAAAGTTGCATTTACTTCATTATATAAAAATAAATTATCGTATTATGAGATAAACGCTCTAAGTACAATGTCCTCCAGAGTACCAGTTACTTCAATGAGTAGAAATAACCCAATGTTATGTGGGAATGTAAACGCTCCAAGCACACT